>NC_090654.1:173454691-173519691 GCF_040937935.1 Hyperolius riggenbachi | reverse complement strand
GTGTGTGTGTGTGTGTGTGTGTGTGTCCCTGTGTGTGTGTGTGTGTGTGTCCCTGTGTGTGTGTGTGTGTGTGTGTGTGTCCCTGTGTGTGTGTGTGTGTGTGTCCCTGTGTGTGTGTGTGTGTGTGTGTGTGTCCCTGTGTGTGTGTGTGTGTGTGTGTGTCCCTGTGTGTGTGTGTGTGTGTCCCTGTGTGTGTGTGTGTGTCCCTGTGTGTGTGTGTGTCCCTGTGTGTGTGTGTGTGTGTGTGTGTGTGTCCCTGTGTGTGTGTGTCCCTGTGTGTGTGTGTGTGTGTGTGTGTGTGTGTGTCCCTGTGTGTGTGTGTGTGTGTGTGTCCCTGTGTGTGTGTGTGTGTGTGTGTCCCTGTGTGTATGTGTGTGTGTGTCCCTGTGTGTGTGTGTGTGTGTGTGTGTGTGTGTGTGTGTCCCTGTGTCCCTGTGTGTGTGTGTGTGTGTGTCCCTGTGTGTGTCCCTGTGTGTGTGTGTGTGTGTGTCCCTGTGTGTATGTGTGTGTGTCCCTGTGTGTGTGTGTGTGTCCCTGTGTGTGTCCCTGTGTGTGTGTGTGTGTGTGTCCCTGTGTGTGTGTGTGTGTGTGTGTGTCCCTGTGTCCCTGTGTGTGTGTGTGTGTGTGTGTGTGTGTCCCTGTGTGTGTCCCTGTGTGTGTCCCTGTGTGTGTGTGTGTGTGTCCCTGTGTGTGTGTGTGTGTGTGTCTGTGTGTGTGTGTGTCCGTGTGTGTGTGTGTGTCCGTGTGTGTGTGTGTGTGTCCGTGTGTGTGTGTGTGTGTGTCCCTGTGTGTGTGTGTGTCCCTGTGTGTGTGTGTCCCTGTGTGTGTGTGTCCCTGTGTGTGTGTGTGTCCCTGTGTGTGTGTCCCTGTGTGTGTGTGTGTGTGTCCCTGTGTCCCTGTGTGTGTGTGTGTGTGTGTCCCTGTGTGTGTGTGTGTCCCTGTGTGTGTGTGTGTGTGTGTCTGTGTGTGTGTGTCTGTGTGTGTGTGTGTGTGTGTGTGTGTGTGTGTGTCCCTGTGTGTGTGTGTGTGTGTGTGTGTGTCCCTGTGTGTGTGTGTCCCTGTGTGTGTGTCCCTGCCCATAACGAACTGCGCATGTGCGCAGAGACACTGAGGGGGAGTGAAGTGTGGCATCAAGGGGTGGACAAGGCCAACGGGCGTGTGGGCGCACTCGCAGTGACATTTTTAGTAACAGACCTAGATCCCGTTTTTAAACGGGCTTAGGTCAGCTAGTATATCAATCTTTTTTAATTCTGTGTGCACTTTGATAGATTTCAGTCAATCACGGAGCTCCGTGTTCCTTTGCGGGTGAGGATTTGTGGACAGCTTCCAGTCTGTCTTCTATTCACCTTGCTCTGTCTTGTGTGGCTGTCTAGCTCCGGTTCCTCCTTGCTCCATCTGTTTTCTTTGGCTCCGACTGCACATATAGATTACTGTAATCTTTGAGAGCAATGCTCTTGCCGGTCAGTTATGGTTATACAAAATTCTATCACTCTGCGCTGCACCTTTAAATTGAATCCTGCAGCAACAATGACCACTGTCCCTATAAACAACATATAAATATGCAGTTCATATACAGTTCACTTCACAAGCTTCAAGGTGGAAACTTTATCTGTGTGAGCTGAGCTTCGGTGTATATATACCTCCACCACACCCGCAAGACTGGGCACTCATCCTTTCCCAGTGACCCTCAGCAAGATAGGTCACAAGCGCTTGTGGAACACTCTCTCGGGCTTCAATACAGCCCTTTAGCTATGTCCTGAAGAGTTCATTAGGTACAGTGCTGACAAAAATTATTCATACCCCTGTCAAATTTTGACTGAGGGCCCATTCACACTTGCTGATCTCAAAATGCTAGCGGTTTTTTGGCGATTAACGCAAAAAAAATCACCATTCACACCTGGCGATTGTTTTTGTTTTTTTTGTTTGTTTTTTTGTTTAGCGATCGCATTTTGCGCGTCTATAGCACTAAACCGCGATCGCCGGGAAATCGCCTGAAAATGGTGCAGGCTACGCGTTTGCGTTTAGCATTTTTGGGTGATTCGCGCAAATCGCCCAAATGAGAACGGGCCTGTAGACTTTTATTACCCTAGCACTTTGAAAAGTGTTTTGACGAAATCGCCGGCAAAACGCTCAAGTGTGAATGGGCCCTTAAAGTTATTTATTCAACCAGCATGTAATTTTTTGACGGGAAATGACATAGGTGTCTCCCAAAAGATAAGACCATGTACAACAGGCATTATTGTGGAAGAAAACATTTCTCAGCTTTTATTTTCCATTGAGCAAAAAGTGCCCAGCCCAAAATTATTCAAAAACACCTACTGCAAGCTTGTTCAAGGTCTATGGCTAAAAGTATTAAGGTGGGTAGTACACACATCAGATAAGTCTTTGGAAAATGAAAGCTCACAGACCAATTTTACCCCCTTCCATGTAGTATGAGAGCCAGACCTACACAGTCTATTCTATTGAGCTGACCTCCCCATCAGATAGAAATCATCATTGCAAGATGCTGTACACAAAGATGCTGTACACATGCAACAGATCAGTATCTGTAAAAGATCACTTCCTGCAAAAGATCCGTTCCTGCAAAATCCATTCATAGTCTGATATCTGCAGATCTCATACACGCCTTGTTTAATGGACATTCATCTGCAGATCAGACAATTATCTGAAGATCCATTCTGGTGGATCTGATCTGCAGATGAATGTCCGTTAAACAAGGTGTGTATGACTATGAATGCAATGTGCAGGAACTAATCTTTTGCAGATGCTGATCTGTTGCATGTGTGCAGCATCTTTGTGTACAGATAAAAATCTTTGCAAGATGCTGTACACAAGGATTCTGCACACATGACTATGTGGGAGTTCAGCTAAATAGAATATACTGTGTAGGTATGACTCTCATACTACATGAAAGGGGGTAAAATTGGTCTGTGATCTTTCATTTTCCAAAGACTTTTTTCATCTGGTGTGTGTACCCACCCTTAGAGGCAGAGGATCAGCATTGGTATTGTTTAAAAGGAAATAAAAATGGCAGCCTCCATATATCTCTCGCTTCAGTTGCCCTTTAAAGAGAACCCGAGGTGGGTTCTAAGAACGCTAATTGCACACAGAGGCTGGGTCTGCATATACTGCCCAGCCTCTGTTTCTATACTGATCCCCCCCACAGGCCCCCCTGCGCTCTGCTTACCCCCCATAAATTATATGCCGAGCTGTCGACACGCAGCGTGTCGCAGCCAGCTGTTTAACTTTCATCTGTCACTCTCGCCGCTCCTCCACCTCCTCCATAGCTCCGGTCCCCGCCCGCGTCCCTTCCCTCCAATCAGCGGGGAGGGAAGGGACGTGGGTGGGGACCAGCGCTATGGAGGAGGCGGGGGTGTGGCAAGAGTGACAGAAGGTAAACAGCCGGCTGCGTGTCGACAGTTCGACGTATGATTTATGGGGGGCACAGCAGAGCACAGGGGGGCCTGTGGGTGGGATCAGTATAGCAACAGAGGCTGGGCAGTATATGCAGACCCTTCTTCTGTGTGCTAATTCGCGTTCTTAGAACCCACCTCGGGTTATCTTTAAAGCCTCCAAACTATGGCCAACAGCACCTGGGACAAAAATAGAGCGGCTCTCGTAAAAGAGCAAGGACTTGCAGGCTGTGGCTTTCAGACTGATCAGGAGTAGGGATGATCAATGATATGCAAATACTTCTGAGTTGAGGCACATTTATGCAACTTTTATGCAACAGTCAATCTAAATCTGGGTTGAGGGCTTTTTTCCACTACCCTGCAATTTGCGATTTGTTTCAGATTGCTAACGGATAGCAAAACGCAAGGTACATTAAACTAATGGAAACAGTTGCAGCAATTTCCATTAGTGCGATCCGATTGTGTCGCGATTTTGGTCCAAGTGCAATGGTTATCCAGCCTCGTTTTGGATGCGATTGAGCTCTACTATACTGAGTATAGTACCTCAATCGCCATCGCATAGTGGAAATGTAACCGCAATTGTGATTGCGATCCTATTTCATAGTGCTAAAGAGCCCTTAAATTGATTGATTTTCAAACTGCATATATTGGCATAAAAATTTGCATAAACTCGAAGTATTTGCATCTCGTTGATCATCTCAATCAGGAGTGTAAGGCCCAATCAGAGCTTGTGTAGCCTCCTTGCACAAACATGGCTAACCTGGCTGTACCAGTAATGCCAACAGACCTTGCTAACCATATAAATAGGATTGCTAAATTATGATTAGCAATCAATCTTCACTAAAATGTAAAATTCATAATTCTCAGCTTAAAAATACTCAGAAGGAAAGTGAGATTTAATTGCCTAATACATCTGCCAGTGAGATGCGAGATTCTTTGGCAACCAGGAGCATTTATAATATGGTGGGAGATAAAAAAAGAGAAGGCAGCGTTCATACTTCTGCGGTTTGAAGCTTTTCAAGTCTTGTGCCGGCGGGAACGCGCTATGGTGTCCCGTGCACAAGAACCCGTGCCATTAAAACTACGCCACATCACGCACAAGTGTAGCATAGCTTTAACTATGGCCGGTCCCGGAAAGGTTTTTTTGTTGTTTTCTGTTTCCATGCCGAAGAAGTTATTTACCTGAGAATATATCTAAGTAGTATAAAAATGGTATACAACTTTCACAACTCAATTGTGATTTTTGTTTTGATTTTCCTTTTACTTACATTGAATGCAAATCACCAGTGGTAAAAAAGCATCACTGCAGCACCATTTAAAAACAAAAAATAAGTGGGTCAAATGCAATGCGATTGAAGTACAATTTGCAATTCCGCACAACACGCACAAATTCATAGCATTAAAGAATGTGTAACCAACTATCTGAGAATTTGTCTTGTATGACTGTGATCATGCAGACCACAGGCTGAGTTCACATTGTACCAGTTGCACAAAGGTGCATACTCAACATTTCCGCGCAGGATATGCTGTGCTGTGTGCCTCCTTCACATACACACCTTTGTGCATCCAGTCTGCTGCTGCCATTTGTCTGATCCACCTGTCACCATCACACTCTTTCAGACGCTGCTGCTGCCACCTTAACGTGGTCCTTTTTACTGAGTTACAAAACCAGCAGCAGGAACAGAGTATATGATTGGCAGTTTATTATAAAGTACCCAGGTGGTGGCGAGCAGGTAACGGACTATTCTTTGCATTGCCCTACAAAAATTCTGCATAATGAAATGAGACCTCTGCAAGCAAGGTCCTGGGGTGGCCCGATTCAGCCACCACTGCAGCCTTCTACCCTAGGTAGTGTGTTTTCCATAGCTGTTGGTAAATACAGCTCTAGTGCTGCATCAGGTGTTGGCTGGTGATGTGATTTAAAGATTTATCAATGTTTACTTTCCATGATAGGCTTTGGTGAAACGGATGCCTGATAGAGGGTTCCTCATCTTCTACTTCCCAACACCCATGACTTCTGAATATGGTAGGTATTATCTTGGTTACCTCCTCCTTAAAGGGAACCTAAAGTAATTGAAAAAAGCAAGTTTAACTTACCTGGAGCCCCTAACGGCCCCCTGTGCCCATGCTGGACAAACAATCCTCCGGTCCCCCGCAGCGACACACTTTTGGTTCCGGCACCCAAGTAAGTCAATGGCCACTATGTCTGCACTGTCCTGGCCACGCGCGTCATCAATCACGCTCCAGTCGCTGGGAGACTCCTGTGCATGCGCAGGATGCTTCCTATGATGGGAGCGTGATTGAGAATGCACGCGTCCAGGGCCGCAAAGTGGCCATCAAATTGCTGAGTCGCCAGAACCAAAAGTGGGTCACTGCAGGAGACCGGAGGATTGATTTTTCCCAGGGTGGGCGCAGGGCGGTTGCAGGAGGGGGTTGGTAGAAGCCCCAGGTAAGTTAAACTGGCTTTTCAATTACTTTAGGTTCTCTTTAAAGGACCACTATCGTGAAAAATGTAAAATACCTATAATAACATCCAAATAAGAAGTACATTTCTTACTGAGTAAAATGAGCCATAAATTATGTCTCCTATGTTGCTGTCACAGTAAGTAGAAATCTGACAATACCAACAGGTTTTGGGCTAGTCCACCTCTTCATGGGGGATTCTCAGCAAGGCCTTTATTTATAAAGAGTACAAGTAGATGTGGGATCGCACACCATCAGTGAGGTGCTGGAGCCAGTAGTAATGCAACCGAAAATCCAAAGAGGTCCGCACACTCCAGGAATCAAATTCCAGGCTTTTTATTCAGCCAATGTGACACAATTCCATTCCATTACACCAACGAATCGTTTCGGGGCCCCGTGGGGTCCCCTTTGTCAAGGCAATACAGACAGAATGGTAACGATTACAATTACAATTGTTACCATTCTGTCTGTATTGCCTTGACAAAGGGGACCCCACGGGGCCCCGAAACGATTCGTTGGTAAAATGGAATGGAATTGTGTCACTTTGGCTGAATAAAAAGTCTGGAATTTGATTCCTAGAGTGTGCGGACCTCTTTGGATTTTCGGTTTATTTATAAAGACTCTACCTGAAAAGGATTTATACAAAGATTCTGGCAAGCATCCCCTGTTCACTTTTTTTTTTTTTTTTTTGGCACTTGGACAGAGCAACTGCCATTCGCTAAGTGCTTCGGAAAATAAGGAAACCCCTGAGAATTCCCCATGTGGAGATGGGCTACTTCAAAACCTGTTGGTTCTGTCAGATTTCCTACTACCTACTGTAAAGCAGCCCATACACTCAGCCGATTTTCTGGCCGACCGATCGATCGCGATCGATCGATCGATCGCAAATCGGTTGGCCAATCGACCGATCGACGGCCGATTTCGATCGATTTCGATCGATTTCGATGGATTTCCATCGAACTAGCAGGGTGGAAAATGTAGGTCGATCTGATGAGATTGCTTATCAGTTTGCATTGGCCTTAATGGAAATCTGATGGCAAAAAAATGCCATCAGATCGAATTTCAACAGATTTCAAACTGAAATCTATTGGAATTCTATCCTGGTAAAAAATGTTCTAAAAACGCATCAGATAGATCATCAGATGCATTTCTTATCTGTCTGCTGCCAATCTGACGAGTGTATGGGCACCTTAAGTGACAACAAGATAGGAGAAAAGTAATTTATAGCGCATTCTACTCTAAAAGAAATATACTTCTTAATTGTATGTTGCTTTATGTATTTTACATTTTTCGCAATAGTGGTCCTTTAACACCAAAAAGACAAAAAACTGAAAAATATTTGTGCCGTTTCAGGTCCCCAGAATACAAAATCTTTACCTCTGCATGCTCTCTTCATCTATCAGCATTCCAGAGTAACAATACAGCCTGGTGAGTTTTAAGCCGTAATTTCTTTATGGTTCACTAAATAGTTAATGTATTTGTAGGTTTAACCACTTCCACCTTATCAACAAAATCAATTTTCACATTTCAACGCTGCTCCCATTTGCCATTTGGCAATAACTTTATCACTACTCATCACACCTTAATGATCTGTATAATTTTTTTTCAGGACAAATTGACTTTTTTTTTTTCTTAGTACGGTATTTTCTAAGCATTTTAAAGGAGAAAAAATAAGTAACGAAATGAAAAAATACACTATTTCTTCCTTTTCAGTCATTAGTCACAGAGGTCAGGTGCATAACACGTGTGCTCTAATGACTCTAAATTCCAATGGAGACTGGACATAGACTTTAATACAAAGCCTGCATGCAACGAGTTAGAATGCGTTCTGTTACAATGCAGTACTGTGAACAACCCCATGGAATTGAATGTGCAGTAAGTTGACATGCAGAATTATTCTGAAACACAACAGAGCACTGTGAACAAGACCTTATTGTTTTAACCACTTAACGACCGCCCACTGCACATGGGCGGCCGGAAAGTGGATCCTGCAAGGACCGCCGCATGTACGAGTGGCGGCGGTCCTTGTACGGGCATGGGCGGAGCGATCGCGTCATCCGTGACGCGATCCTCCGCCGGGGATCGATGGCCGGGGATTTAGCCTCCAGCTCGCCGGCCACTTAGCAGCGCCGGCGGGCGGAGGAAGGAAGAAATCCGCCGATCCATTTGTATAATAGGCTTTGTAGGCTTTGTAATGTATACAAAGCCTATTATACAGGCTGCCTCCTGCCCTGGTGGTCCCAGTGTCCGAGGGACCACCAGGGCAGGCTGCAGCCACCCTAGTCTGCACCCAAGCACACTGATTTCTCTCCCCCCCCTGCCCCACTGATCGCCCACAGCACCCCTCAGACACCCCCCCCCCCCCTGCCCACCCCCCAGACCCCTGTTTGCAACCAATCACCCCCCTAATCACCCATCAATCACTCCCTGTCACTCTCTGTCGACACTATTTTTTTTTATTCCCTAAACTGCCCCCTGCTCCCTCCTGATCACCCCCCCCCCCCACCCTGTGTACTGTATGCCTCTATCCCCCCTGATCACCTGTCAATCACCCATCAATCACCCCCTGTCACTGCCACCCATCAATCAGCCCCTAACCTGCCCCTTGCGGGCAATCTGATCACCCACCCACACCAATAGATCGCCCGCAGATCCGACGTCAGATCACCTCCCAAATGCATTGTTTACATCTGTTCTCTACCCTAAACACCCACTAATTACCCATCAATCACCCCCTATCACCACCTGTCACTGTTACCCATCAGATCAGACCCTAATCTGCCCCTTGCGGGCACCCAATCACCCGCCCACACGCTCAGATTGCCCTCAGACCCCCCCTTATCAATTCGCCAGTGCAATATTTACATCTGTTCTTCCCTGTAATAACCCACTGATCACCTATCAATCACCCATCAATCATCCCCTGTCACTGCCACCCATCAATCACCCCCTGTCACTGCCACCCATCAATCAGCCCCTAACCTGCCCCTTGCGGGCAATCTGATCACCCACCCACACCAATAGATCGCCCGCAGATCCGACGTCAGATCACCTCCCAAGTGCATTGTTTACATCTGTTCTCTACCCTAAACACCCACTAATTACCCATCAATCGCCCCCTGTCACTGCTACCCATCAGATTAGACCCCTATCTGCCCCTAGGGCACTCAATCACCCGCCCACACCCTCAGAACGCCCTCAGACCCCAGCCCTGATCACCTTGCCAGTGCATTGCTTGCATCTATTCCCCCCTCTAATCACACCTTGAGACACCCATCAATCACCTCCTGTCACCCCCTAGCACACCTACCCATCAGATCAGGCCCTAATTTGCCCCGTGTGGGCTCCTGATCACTCGGCCAAACCCTCAGATCCCCCTCAGACCCCCTTCCGATCACCTCCCCAGTGCATTGATTGCATCTATTTTCCCCTCTAACCACCCCCTGAGAACACCCATCAATCACCTCCTGTCACCCCCCCCAGCACTCCTATCCATCAGATCAGGCCCAATACAACCTGTCATCTAAAAGGCCATCCTGCTTATGACCGGTTCCACAAAATTTGCCCCCTCATAGACCACCTGTCATCAAAATTTGCAGATGCTTATACCCCTGAACAGTCATTTTGAGACATTTGGTTTCCAGACTACTCACTGTTTCGGGCCCGTAAAATGCCAGGGCGGTATAGGAACCCCACAAGTGATCCCATTTTAGAAAAGACACCCCAAGGTATTCTGTTAGGTGTATGACGAGTTCATAGATTTTTTTTTTGTCAAAAGTTAGCGGAAATTGATTTTTATTGTTTTTTTTTTTTTTTTTTTTTTTTCACAAAGTGTCATTTTTCACTAACTTGTGACAAAAAATAAAATCTTCTATGAACTCTCCATACACCTAACGGAATACCTTGGGGTGTCTTCTTTCTAAAATGGGGTCACTTGTGGGGTTCCTATACTGCCCTGGCATTTTAGGGGCTCTAAACCGTGAGGAGTAGTCTAGAAAACAAATGCCTTAAAAATGACCTGTGAATAGGACGTTGGGCCCCTTAGCGCACCTAGGCTGCAAAAAAGTGTCACATGTGGTACCGCCATACTCAGGAGAAGTAGTATAATGTGTTTTAGGGTGTATTTTTACACATACCCATGCTGGGTGGGAGAAATTTCTCTGTAAATGCACAATTGTGTGTAAAAAATCAAACAATTGTCATTTACAGAGATATTTCTCCCACCCAGCATGGGTATGTGTAAAAATACACCCCAAAACACATTATACTACTTCTCCTGAGTACGGCAATACCACGTGTGGCACTTTTTTGCAGCCTAACTGCGCTAAGGGGCCCAAAGTCCAATGAGCACCTTTAGGCTTTACAGGGGTGCTTACAATTAGGCACCCCCCAAAATGCCAGGACAGTAAACACACCCCACAAATTACCCCATTCTGGAAAGTAGACACTTCAAGGTATGCAGAGAGGAGCATAGTGAGTCCGTGGCAGATTTCATTTTTTTTTTTGTCGCAAGTTAGCAGAAATGGAAACTTTTTTTTTAATTTCTTTTTTGTCACAAAGTGTCATTTTTCGCTAACTTGTGACAAAAAATAAAATCTTCTATGAACTCACCATGCCTCTCAGTGAATACTTTGGGATGTCTTCTTTCCAAAATGGGGTCATTTGGGGGGTATTTATACTATCCTGGAATTCTAGCCCCTCATGAAACATGACAGGTGGTCAGAAAAGTCATAGATGCTTCAAAATGGGAAAAAATCACTTTTTGCACCATAGTTTGTAAACGCTATAACTTTTACCCAAACCAATCAATATAGGCTGAATGGGTTTTTTTAAATTAAAAACATGTTTGTCCACATTTGTCGTGCTGCATGTATACAGAAATTTTACTTTATTTGAAAAATGTCAGCACAGAAAGTAAAAAAAAATCATTTTTTGCCAAAATTTATGTCTCTTTTCATGAATATAATAAAAAGTAAAAATCGCAGCAGCAATCAAATAGCACCAAAAGAAAGCTTTATTAGTGACAAGAAAAGGAGCCAAAATTCATTTAGGTGGTAGGTTGTATGAGCGAGCAATAAACCGTGAAAGCTGCAGTGGTCTGAATGGGAAAAAAAGGGTCTGGTCCTTAAGGGGGTAAAGCCCACGGTCCTCAAGTGGTTAAAGTAGTGCTATTGTAGATAAACCCCACATTTTATTTGCCTATTTATCCTGGTTCTCACATTTAATCAAAGGAGGCCATGTGCGCTCCTGCAGCCGATCACACGTGTGCTCCCGGCCGCGGATTGTTAGCCCAGGAATCAATCAATCGGGCCATGGTGCCCAATGATTGATTCCTCTCCCCCGCAGAAAAAGCGACTGCTTCTCTCGGAAGCTTCGCTTTTTCTGACTCATGCGTCCCCTTACGTCCCTCTAAGCGTACATGTTACGCTTAGAGTGACGCATGTAAACAAACTCATGGCTGCCATCTTGTGGCCAAAAAGTAAAACTACAACTAAATGTAAAAAAAAAAAAATCAACACATTTACATAAAAAAATTACTATTTACATCCAACCCTCCCAAAAATACCCAAATAAAATGTTTAATAAAAAAAAAAAATTACAATAAAAAAATGTAAATATTTACCTAAGGGTCTAAACTTTTTAAATATCAATGTAAAGATGAAATATTTCTATATTTTTTTTTTAATTATAAGCTTGTAAATAGTGATGGATGCAAGAAGGAAAAAATGCACTTTTATTTCCAAACAAAATATTGTCGCCATACATTGTGATAGGGACATAATTTAAACGGTGTAATAACCGGGACAAATGGGTAAATACAATACATTGGTTTTAATTATGGAGGCATGTATTATTTAAAAACTATAATGGACAAAAACTGACGATGAATTTTTTTTTTTTTCTTCTTCTTCGTGTTAAAATGCATTTACAGTAAAGGGGCTCTTAGCAAAATGTACCATCTAAAGAAAGCCTAATTGGTGGTGGAAAAAACAAGATATAGATCAGTTCATTGTGATAAGTAGTGATAAAGTTATAGGCTATATATATGAATGGGAGGTGAACATTGTTCGGATGCATAAAGTGAAAACGACTGATGGCTGAAGTGGCTAAATTATGTTCCTTGTTCAGTGTATGGTGACAATATTTTATTTGAAAATAAAACATATCACTGTGAATGTTGCCTTATTAGAATGTCATTTCCAGTCTTTAAAGAATGTGTTCAATTTACCTTTTTTCCAGTGTCTGGGCCTCTTCACATATGCAGTGATGCCAAGCAATTCACACTACCATTGCTGTTTCAAGTTGCGGTGTGCAGTGTGGCCTCCCTCTATAGTTGTCAGTGGTGCAATGTATTGATGTGAATGGGGCCATAACTAAATGTCAGTCCTGACCAGGGGTGTAGCAGAGTGTTGCGCACAGGTGTGCATTGCTTCTTGTGAAAATGGCAAAACGTAACTGCAGTTATAGCAGTTGCAGTGAGGTAAATAAGTATTTGACCCTAGCTGCTTAGGTCAAAACGTCTCTTGCACTGAGGGATGCAGAGGGTAACAAGCACCCAAAAATTAACCATATCTAATTGGTATTATTTTTTGATGTGCTTGCTTTTATGCTGTGTACATGAATGATCAAGGAAGTGCCAGTAGCATGAATCCCAATCTAATTCAAGTCAGTGATGTCTTGATGCAGAATGAAAGCTGGGACCACATTATCTCTGATTTTTGATGTAGTAACTGGGTTTCCGTACTTCAGGCAGAGAGGATGTAGCCATAGTTTTAATGTTTTTAGTATACAGTTTACAATGGATTACTTACCAGATTACATTGCACTCCTTGCCTCATCTTCAATTAACCTAAAAGGGAACCCGAGGTGAGAGGGATATGGAGGCTGACATGTTTGTTCACTTTTAAATAATGCACATGTCCTGGCTGTCCTGCTGATCCTCTGCCTCTAATACTTTAAGCCATAGGCCTTAAACAAGCATGCAGATCAGCTGTCTATGACAATCTGACAAGGTTAGCTGCATGCTTGTTTCAGGTGTGTGATTTAGACCTGCACAGGTCTCACACCTTGGGTTCCTTTAAAGTGAAAATAATTTTACAGTGGGTACAAATATCTCTCTAATTTTTTTGTTCTTTCACACAGAATCGCATTTGAATGTGCAGCCCTACTTTTTGCCAGAAAACCATGAAATTATGCCTGAGTTCATGACCTTTGTGGGTGCTCTACACTATGCTCTCAGTAAGGCTAAGCTCGATACATCTGACGACTTCAACATTGTCATGGAGAAACATGCAAACCTGTATCTGAAAAGACGAGCAGAAGGCACTAATAAACATGATTACATATTGAAAGAATACAAAACATTTTTGGATGCTAACAGATGGTTGCATGTACGTCCAAAAGAAAGCGCATCAATACTTCCTGTCGTAACTAGTTATCTACGTGGATCAGATGCATATGAGTTGCCAGTAGAAAAGGCAAAGGAGTTGATCATGGCACATCGGCGGCTTCAGCAGTTCAGTCCTATTTCAGACTATGAACCCATGGAGGATGATTTTGACCCAGAAAAGTTGCATGGCCTCTTAAGCTTAATACAGAATGTGAAAAAGAACGCCACCACTAATCCAGAAACAGATGAATCTTTAAGCAGTGGAGTAAAAAGAAGACTGGAAGATAGTCCAGAAACACAGTGGAAACAACCCAGATATGAAGATTATGCCCATCAGAACCGTAAGTATTACTGAAGTTTACTGTGAAATTTTAAGTTGTACAGTTAAAGGAGACTCTGAAGCAGCAAATAAAGCTCTTGTTGGTGAACTATTACTTGGCAGTTGATTAAAGAGACTCTGAAGCGAGTCTAAATTTACTATTTTAACAGGCAGTCATGTAAATCAGTATAATGCCTGCTAAAACACCGCCATCCCGTGGCAAAACGAGGTGTCTTTATCCCCCAAATCCCCCCTGCAAAATCCACAACTTTCTTGGTCGTGGATTTTGCTGCTCATGGAGGCAGAGCTATGAGCTGTAGCTCTGCCTCCATGCGCTGAGACAGAGCTACAAGGCTTAGCTCTGCCTCTTCAGGAAGCGCTCCCCCGAGCTTACAGAGAAGATTTGGGGGGTAAAGACCCCTCGTTTTGCCGCAGAATAGCGGAGTTTTAGCAGGGATTATACTGATTAACATGACTGCCTGAATCCAGTCCTGATCCCCCGACGGGTGACATCAGTTGCTAGTGTGTATGCAGCTTAACCTGTGTTCCTGAGAGCAGGAATCAGATTTTGAAAGCCCGACTTGCACAACCAAGCCAGATTGGTGGGGTTGATTGTGGCCGAACTGAGCTACCTGGGAGGACTGCGAGGGAGGCAGCGGTGCTTATGGGACTGGAGGAAGCCACAGCTAAGTATAAAATCCCTCTAATTCTAAAATATATGGTGCTCAGGCCAAGGCTTCAAGCAATGTGCTTCTGTAATTGTAAGTAAGAGCACTGAACTGTGACTGGAGGAGACAGTACATGAACAGTCAGGTCAGCGGCAGTACAGGTGAGTGGGGTGGTAAGACACAGACCACAGCTTATAGAATGGTATAAGCAGAGCTGCTTGCCTAATCCTGCTGCCAGCTGGGGGAAGACACAGGCAGTAGGAGAGGGGATTTGTCAGTCAGTGCTGCACTTTTTCATCTACAGTTCAGAAGCAACCATAGCAGTGTATGCTGAGTGACAGGCTGTCACTGAGGCAGCGGGTGCTGTGCGCGGTTTGTCTGCTCTGTTTTCTTCTGAGCCGTAAAAAAAGGGCAGAGCTGTGACTGACAAATCCCCTCTCTTACTGCCTGTGTCTCCCCCAGCTCAAGCATGGCAGCCAGCTCGTTTCCTCTTCTATTCCAGTCTAGCAAAGGAAGCTAATTTTACCTGGCTGCTGTGGAGTCAGGACTGAGGGAACAATGACAGATGGATCGTGATTGTGTCCTCCTCCTGGACTAGGCTGCCTCACTCTTGACGGCTGCTTGAACTAGCCGGGTTTGTGTGGGCCTGCTCCATCGGCTGTCTTTCTCTTTCATTGCGCCAGAGCCTTACTGATTGGACGGTGGTAGGAAAGGAAGGCAGGGACAGAGGAAGAGATATACCATGTTTTGGCTCAGCCACTCGGGGACCAGCTTCTGTCTACCTGCTGGAGGTTTCCGGGTAGCGCGATTGCTAAACAACAATGTAAGTTACAGCCGCGGCTGCCAGTGATGGGAGTTATAACCGGAGCTGCACTGCAGTGAGGCCCCGACACATGTCCTGCAGCCCGGTATTGGACCGCGGACCGGTGGTTGGGGACTCCTGACTTAGTACACAGGCAACTGATTGTAAAGCTCGATTTCAATCAAAAAGGAACCTTTATGAAACAAATACATACAATTTACAGTCTTATGTGAACGTAATATTCCGTATAAACTAACCTAAGCAAGTATTTTAAGTTCATTAAAAGCAAAAAGGAATGTCTGAAAAGCACTCATGCATGAATATGGAGAGAACACTTTATTACAAAAATGTTTCAAACATTGAGGAATACAGGTAGTCTCCAGTTAACGTATGAGATTGAGGACTGTAGGTTCGTTCTTAACCTGAATCCATTCTTAAAGTCAAGACACTGTACCATCTCTGTCCAATGTGCATTCAGTGCCCCCTCTGCCTCCCCACTGTCGCCTCTGTCCCCTATTTACTTCAGCGCCCCCCTCTGTGCTACCTCTACCTTCATTGTGTCCCTCAGTACCGGCTCTGCCCTCCCCACACCCTTGTTCCTCCTCCTTTTCAAGCGATGAATTGTAATGTACAAATTTAGCTTATTTTAAATTTTACATAACATTTTGCAATTGCGAGTGTACGTAATTATGATTTTGAAGTTAAAGTGATTTTACATAATCCATGCAAATTTGCAGAGGGTCCCAGCACTGGATCACAGGTTTGCTTTAAATTGTAGAAAATGTATATGCAGAATGCTCTACAGTATATAGTATTGTGTACTGCAGCAAAATGTCATGTTACTGAGTTTTAAAACTATATATATATATATATATATATATATATATATATATATATATATATATATATATATATATATATATATATATATATATATATATATATATATATAATTTTTTTTTTTTAAATCAATTTTTCTCAAATTACAAGGCCCTTTTGAAACCTGTCCCCATTTTCGGGTCATTTGTAAGTCGTGGACTACCTGTACAAATAGCATTTATGTTTCACATTTTGTGACCTGAAGAAGGGGACTAGATCCCAGAAAGCTTGCATAATTTAACTCTTATCAGTTAGCCATTGAAAGGTATTATTTTTTACAACACGTTGTTTTTTTCTACCTATATACCTTTTGTGACCAATTTAACCCTCCAAAATAACCATGTTCTGGTTTTCAAAGGAGACTATGCAATGGAAACTACGAGATCCGTTTCCTCTCTAATTTCTGCTCTTGGCGGTCAGGATACAGATCTGAGACAAGAGAACACAGAGGAGTCAGAACCATCACAGCCAGAGCTGTTAGAGACAGAACCATTAGAGGCAGAACCATCAGAGCCTCTGCCTCCCCTAGAAGGAGAATTTTGTAAAGGACTGTTTGAAAAGCTCTCTAGCTCTGGTTTGTTGGACAGTATAAAGAAGTTGTTACCTGAACAAAACTCTGCCACAAATCAGACTTTAAACATGGATGTTGAGGCATCTGGTAGTGCTGCCCTGGATTCTGCAGAATATGATCAAAGCCCTTACGTGGAGGCCCAGACCGTGGATAATCAAGAGTCTATTACTGCACTTGGCACTTCACTTACTGATGATATCGCGGTCCAAAATACTGCAGAGTCTGTGCAGCAACCTATTGAAGAACTTATTCAGGTAAGTTAACCATTTCGCTTGTTATGTGTTTAGTTTTTCCTGAAACCAGGCCTCTTGTTCTATTAACAGTACATGTTCTATTAATATCATAAATAAAACCACCCTCATGAAACCTAAATAACGCCCCCTATGTATGACGTTATCTGAATCAGAGTTGTTTTTTTTAAATCCGTCCTCAAGTGCCTCCAAGAGCACATGTTTTTTGGAAAGCCGCAGACAGTTACAGGTGAGGTAATTAGTGAGCTCATTTAGGACCTTTGTGGATTTCCACAAAACATGCACTGTTGGGGTACTTGAGGGCTAAACCTGATCTAAAGAAAATGTATTGCAGGGCAGGTTGGGAAAGATTTGCCTTATGGAGTTGACAAGATGGTAAAAATAAAAGTGGTGACAAGTCAAATACAGGCAGTCCCCTACTTGCCAACTACTCGAGATACGATTCAGGCTATGTTCACAGTAGTCTGTTGCATATTGCACACGTTATGACTGAACTGCAACGGAGACTGAACATAGACTTTAATACAAAGCGTGCATACAGTGAGTTAGAGTAACGGGGTCCGTTACTGTGAACAGGCCCTTAGAATTGTATGGGCAGTGAGTTGACATGCAGAATTATTCTACAACACAAGTGGTGGCTGCCAAGATGGGGCAGGTCGTGACCATGCAGGCAGAGGTTTCCAAAGTGCTTCAGAAACATGGCCACCACCACACTGCCGCTATCTGCCCCAAAGACACCAGTACAGTTATGTAATTAACCCCGTGAACCTTCCATCTGATTTCATGCAGACAGAACCTGTCCTTACAGCCTCTGTCAAATTTAACATGAAGTACTCTTTAAAAGCACATTGAAAACAGCCAACATACATACTTTATACTATGTCCAAATCCATAATTGTCCAAAAGTAATTTATCCATGTTTCACTATGTTTAACACAAGACTCAACGTGCAAACAAATTCAACTTACAATCTCCCGGAATGGAATAAATGGTGTGTCAACGTTGCGCCCCTTCTGATTCTATGTAAACAAGCCCTAAGGCTTTGTATGTGTTGATTATACAAACTGCCTCTGAAATGAGAAGCTTCTCCTGCTGCTTTGAGAAGGCACACACAACCTGCTGCTTTCATTATTTAAATATGACATTTTCAGCACTTCAACACTGTTTAAATTCAGGTGTATGGATACCAGCACACAAGCGCTGTAATTAACAGTGCAGAAGAGTTGGGCGCAGCCGGTGCCACCATAGACCGTAATAGGAATTACGGCTATATCGGCGCACAGTGAGCAACTTCGGCGCCGTCAGAAGACAGAGCTGAAGTTACTTTTAAAACACTGTAATGCGGCCTCCAGCAATAGCTGGAAGCCGAATTACATCATTCCCCACTATCCATGGCGACCTAGAGGGGGAATAGTATTTAACGGCTGTATCCTGCACCCAAGTCTCACAGGGATGCGCCAGCATATGCCTATGTTAAAAAACAACTGTGTTGTTAAAAAGGCAGTGGCTAAAATTGTTTTAGAGAGATCTCTCTAACCTTTCAAACTCTTCTTCCTCCAGACCCATATGTGGCTTTATTTGGTGAGAAGATAATCACAACTTTCTATTCAGTGCCAATGCCAGATGCATAATTGCTAGGCATTATGGGGCCCTCTACCCCCTCACCAGGTCCTGTTGGACAGAATGTGGTGGGTCTATCATATGGAGCAGATTTCATATTCCCTGAAATCCAATACTTCACTTTCTAACCGCATATGGGTGATTGGATTATGCGTTTCCCTGTGGGTTCTCCCTCCTGTACCCCATAGAATACGTAACTTGTGGTTTATCTTCCTATATTATCCTTCATCCAGAGATATTACACTTACTATTTCCTCCCTTAATTATGAGCATTTATTTTACCAATACACGTCTTATGTGTTGCTATATGCTTGCTAGCCCCATGCAAATATCCTGTACAACCAGACACTGTTCCATTTTATATGTACTGTATTTTCTACTTTGCATTGCCGCTTGGAAAATTTAATGAAAATGAAACAAAAAAAGGCAGTGGCTACAAAATATGAGCACGGCCATCATTTTCGCCTCGCTTTTGAACAGCTTGGAATAGTGTCCCACAACTAGACAGTTGCTAGCTAGCAGTTTTATATAAATTTACATGGGTAGTTTCACTACATTTTTAACTCACAATTTGCTCTACCTGGATATGAGATAAAACATGGCAGGAGATGCAGCGGTGTGTGCAGGAGATGGAGGCTTAAAGGGATACTGTAGGGGGGTCGGGGGAAAATTATCTGAACTTACCCGGGGCTTCTAATGGTCCCCTGCAGACATCCTGTGCCTGCGCAGCCACTCCCCAATGCTCCGGCCCCGCCTCCAGTTCACTTCTGGAATTTCAGACTTTAAAGTCAGAAAACCACTGCGCCTGCGTTGCCGTGTCCTCGATCCCACTGATGTCATCAAGAGCGCACAGCGCAGGCCCAGTATGGTCTGTGTCTGCGCAGTACACTCCTGGTGACATCAGCGGGAGCGAGGACACGGCAACACAGGCGCAGTGGTTTTCTGACTTTAAAGTCAGAAATTCCAGAAGTGAACTGGAGGCGGGGCCGGAGCATCGGTGAGTGGCTGCGCCAACACAGGATGTCTGCAGGGGACTATTAGAAGCCCCGGGTAAGTTCAGCTCATTTTCCCCCGACCCACCCCTACAGTATCCCTTTAATTCCACACACCTGGCTCCACATCATTTTCCTGCTGAGCAAGGCCACTTAATATCTTAAACTGAACCCATGTTAAACTGGATGGTTTCTAGGCAGATTTACCAGGCACTCTGGTAGCCTTTTCTGCAGTACTAGTTTTGTAAAACGATTATGCAGATAGCTGTCACAGGTCCAAATGCAGTGTACAGGCTCTTGCATACCAAAAATTGTGAAACGCAAATACGATTTTCAATATGTTGGCCTCAATTGAAACGCAGGAAAAATGCAGCAGAACTACAATTGCCTTTTTAGAAAATCGGAAACACATACAGTATGAAGGCATTCCCGTGATTCAAATTTTAACTTTGGGTAACTTTTTGGGTCACTTTTTTTAAGTGAATCTGAAGTGAAAACAAATGGATAAAATAAACAATTGTACTCTCCCCTGCCCTCAGAAGTTTTATTCTGCCAGGAACTTTTATGGCTGTAATGTGCTTATCCGTTATGTTTACTATATTCCCAACCAGCTACTAACAAGATGGAAGCTGACTGAATATTAACTCTTTCAGGCAGCAAAATGAAAGAAATAAAACCGCATGGTTATAAATATGTTTTGCACTGTACAATCACGTTTATCTCATGTCACATGGTCTGGATACACTTCAGGTGTGTGTTGTAAATTAAGCATGTTAAGAGTGCAGTGGGCTGCAGCATGTGACTTACAGCTGCATAATTTTGTTCTAATTCAGAAGTACGCTAGCTGTAATGGTGTTCTGATTAACAATATACAGTAGACTTGATACAGGCTTTGCTGAATGTTTGCATTCTAACCAAGGAATCTTTCATCAAATGCAAAGCCTGAATATGCAGGTCTATAACAGCGTAGTTTATGTAGATTGAAAAGCGTGCTTTTTTTCCCCTCCTCTAAATAGGGACCATATTCATCATATGCCAGTCCTGTACCCAGTACACCCACTGAAGAGGTCTACCAGCCACAGGATTCGAATTCCAGCAATGAGGAGTCAGAATTCAACTGGAAATTAATTCCAATTACAGGTAATGCTAATTGACCTGTTTTAAATGTTCTGAATTGCAACACTATGGAGTTAGTAATGCCCTGTTTTTAAAAAGGTTTCACATTTTTGTCTTTAATCAAGCTGTTTACTAAGCTTATCTCCTGTCTTAAAGTGTACCAGAGACAGCTGTAAGTAAAGATTTTATACTCCCCTGGAGCTTCCTCCAGCTCCATAAGCATGTGTGAGTCCCTTGTCCTCCCGCGGTCGTTCAGCTGCAATCAGCCCCGGGTAACTGGTTCAGGTGAGTATAAAATCTTTACTTAGTCGTCTCTGGTACACTTTCACTAAGGATTCTGAGCCTTTTTTTGTGCTCTCATCTTGGTGATCTATCCTTTAATACTCAGTAAGCAATTCATCTCATGCAGTCCATAACTTAAAGCAAATTGAGCAGTGTTTAGTATTGGTACTACCACCCACATCCCCACACCATTATTAACCTGCCTTAGGCCTGAAACCCACTACAAAACGCTATCGCTAATCGCAATCACTAGCGGTTTTGTAAGTGATTTCATGACTGTTTTTGGTAGCGATTTTAAAAAGTGTAAGTTTTTTGCCAGCCATTGTGTAGCGATTAGCATTTTTAATTCTGATTGGTCCTTTCAATTAAATTTTTTTAGTGTGCGCAGTAACTTCAAAGTGCTTGCAAAATCGCTCTTTGTAGGTTTTGATGAGCGATTACTGCTGATATCAGTATGGTCTGTGCCTGCACAGTGCACTCCTGGTGACAACAGCAGGAGCGATGACATGGCTGCGCAGGCGCAGTGGTTTTCAGACTTTAAAGTCTGAAATTCCAGAGGTGAACCGGAGGCGGGGCCGGAGCATTGGTGAGTGGCTGCGTGGGCGCAGGATTTCTGCGGGGAACCATTAGAAGCCCCGGGTAAGTTCAACTCCTTTTCCCCCGACCCGCCTACAGTATTCCTTTAAAGTGAACCTGAGGGGAACCTTGCGTCAAAGATCAAATACTTACCTAAGAAGATGGAACCGTCTGGATCTTCTAGAGGCTTCCCATGCCGTCCTCTGGACCATGACCACTGTTGCCTGTGACCCTCCTGCACATTGCAAAGCGGCTCCTCTTCATGCATGAGCGTGGCCACACATTGCCCACACAAGCGTGATCGTGCTCGCACAGAGGTAGTATTGTGCTCCCTTGTGCTAAGGGGGTCCGTGCCCGCCAACAATGGTGGACTGGAATACGGCGTGGGAAGCCTCTAAAGGATCAGGATTTTTGACCTGAAGATTGAGGCAGCATTTCAATATTTACTAATTAAAGTGGTGCAAGTGCCTTAATGTGGGGACTTGATCAGTAATGTAGTATACTTGCATTAGGTTTTTTTAGCTTTATTTTCTAGTATTGGAATGCCACCTCAGTACATAGTCATACATTTTTTTACCCTGGCGTCCTTTTTCCTCTGTATTAAAATACAGAGCCTCAAAAAAGTGAACTTGTTTGATACAGTACATTTTCACAACTGTCACCATCCTCTGCCAAGTAATTACAGTGGTGGATTTAATTCCAATTTTAAAAAAAGAAAAAAAAAAGAAAACTCATCCCAGCTCCTTTGTTAACCTCCCTGTCTGTGCATTTCTGTCTGGATTTATGGGTCTAAAAGCGGTACATTTTTTTTATCAATAATTTTAAGCCTCCAATTCTTAAAGTGGCTGAAAAAATAAAGATTTCATACATACCTGGGGCTTCCTCCAGTCCCATCCGCCTAGATCACTCCCACGCCGCTGCCCGCAGCTTCAGGAACCGGGTCCAGGCACTTCATCATCGCGGCCAGTCTACACAGGAGAAGTGCGCCTTCTACTTGTATCTCCAGCGTCTGCTGGAGAGATATACGCAAACGGCGCACTTCTCTTACGTTAGACTGGCAGGGACCTGGTCCTGGAGCTGCAGACATCTGAGGACTGCGGCGTGGGAGCGATCCAGGCGGATGGGGGTCGAGGAAGCCCCAGGTATGTATAAAATCTTTTTATATTTGAGCTCTGGTACACTTTGTCATAACTCGACAAAATATATCAGAATAAAAGCCTGGTAGACATTCTGCGTATAAGTAAACGACTGCAACACAAAATTGTTGAATTAAATTTATGAATAAACTTAAATTGTGAAACTGTACAAATAAGGCAGGCAGAAAGTACCGTAGTCAAAATCCAGGCAGAAGTCGGTGCAGGCGTCAGACGGAGGTTGTTGCAGGCGGCAGGCAGAGAGTAGTCAAAATCCAGGCAGACATCGGTGCAGAAGGCAGGCAGAGTGATTTTAGAAGTGATTTTTCTAGGCATGTGCCTAGCGATTTTCTATTTAAACCTAGCGATTTTGGGAGCCTTTTGGTGTAGCGATTTTCTATTTTAAATACAGTAGATCTGCAAGTGTACTTACTTTGTATAAATAACGCTTGGAAAATTGCTCTTTTCTAGCGCTTTTCAGATCGATTTTCCACTTTCCTATACTCTTCAGTGATGCTGACTCGCCTCACAAAGCAGCAGAAATGCTGCAAGATCTGCGTTTGGGAAAAAATCACATCACTCTGGTGTGATTCCATCCCATTCAAATACATTAGCCAAGCGTTTTTAAAAGCACTCAGAAGCACTCTTGGTGTGCACCAGCCCTCATTCATGCAGAGCAAACATGCAGGAACCAGCTCTATCGCTACAGCTAAGATAAAAGCCGGGGTCTTGGTTAAAAGAATAAAGTCTCTTGCATAGTCACATGCACCGTGTAGAGCAGTCTTTCTCAACCAGAACCAGGTTCCCTGTAACCCCAGGGTTCCTTGAGCAGTCTGCAGGTGTTCTTTGGCATTTTCCCCCATCGTGGGGGAAGTATAATAGAGCAAATTAGAAAAAAAGGGGATACTGTAAAAATAAGCACTAAATTGGGGGTCAGAATAATAATGAGTACATTAATAAAAAGCACTAGGATAAGGAGACAGTATGAGTGGCAGTGTAATGGGTGGTAGTGAAATAAACAGCCTCACCTACTTCTAAAGACCATGCCTCCTGCAAAATAAATGCAGGGGTTCCATCAAGATGAAAACATTGTTTGCAGGGGTTCCTTGAGTAGTCACATACTTTAGGGTGACACTGCAATGCTCAATGTATGATTGAGTGCTGGTCCCTACAGTGACATTTTTTATAGCGTGTATGTGCACCTTTAGATATTTAAAGTGGATCTGAGATAAACTTTTACTCATTGCATAATTTTGTTCCTTTAATTTAGTTTATAGGGCATTCCTCAAGCCAAATACTTTTTTTTTGTTTTGTTTTAGTAATTCCCTATAAACTAAACAAGCCTCGCCCACAGCTCCTTTTGTGCCTTGGCACTGTAGCAAGGGCTTATGGGAGCTCAGTCTGGGCAGTAGGAGGAGGTTACTTGCCATTGATTTCAGAGGCAGAGGGGAGGAGAAGAGGGGACTGAATTTACACACAGGCAAGCTGATAGAATCTTCAGCCCTCAGCCTGTGACAATGTGACAAACAGAACATAGCTGCCCTCGTTGTATCACAGGAATAAACATAAACTTTTGAAGCTGTTTGCAGCTAGATATGCTGTGTAAACTATATAAACTTCAGATAAGATATATAGACAAGTTACTTGTTGTAGATAGTTTTTCATCTCAGATCCGCTTTACACGGATACAGAAGGGAGAGGGATATGGGGGCTGCTATATTTATTTCCTTTTATCGGATGCCTAGTAGTCTGCTCCTCCATGCTTGGCATTTGCTTGATTCTCTCACTACAGTTGTCTGATCCTACTCCTCCTCCTACACGTGTGTGTGTCTGTGTCCTGTTAGATCAATTTATGTCTGTGTCCTGTTAGATCAATTTCTTGTGGAGGCAACCCCAGATGATGCATTTTTTTGTTTCTTGCATTGATCTGAAACTTCAGAGGACAAGGGAGCTGTTCCCAATGTGATGATAGCAGTCTTACCAAGAAATGTCAGGTCATTCTGTTCACAGATTTTTTAACAATATTTTTGATCCTTTAAGGGCAATTGTAGTATTTTATCCTTCTTTTAGGATTAGACATACAAGTGTACTGTTGTAAATGTATGTTCTGTGAACTTGGGCCTGATGCACTAAACTCTGTAAATTTATTGTGTGCAGGGAGCACCGTTGCTAGTGCAGGGGGAGCATCGGACATTAACACATTAGCGCTTGGTACGTTGCTGTGGTTTAGTGCATCAGGCCCCTTGTCGGCTCAAACATTTTGATGTGTGTTTAGGTTTAGTCTTCAAGGTACAGTGCTGATCGGCTTACCTTGGTGGATTTCCACAAAACAAGCACTGTTGGTGGGTCTTGAGGATAGGGTTTGGTGTCCCTGTAAGGACACCCATAGGTTATCTCTAGGTGTGGTTTGAGGTTTTTTTTGCTTGTTTTTTTTCTTTGAATCATGAATATTGATAGTAACTGTTTGTTGTTGTTACCAAACTATGGGTTTTGAATTAATAATTACAGTGGCATGTTTCCAAGATTTTGTGTGACAAATATTGCAACAGCAATGCCTGGCTACAATTAGGGTTGCAACGGTATGAAATTCCACGGTCTAAAAAAAGTACGGTATGCGGTATTATACAATTATTTGATCCTAGCCCCCCTCCCCCCTTGAATTAATGTCCCGCCAGGGTGTTTCACTCCCTCTGCATACATATGATTAAGCCGCCGGGAGATTTGGGGCACCGGGTAAAACTGTAAAAAGGCTCACCCTGTCCTGCAATTTAATGAGCTTAGCTAGCTGTGCCTGCGGTGGCAGTCAGCTAGATTCTAAGGAGTGTCTGCAACACCTCAACCAAATAACTGTGTGTGCTAAGGGCTCCAAACAAGAGCAATTATATGGTAGAGAAAGAAAGCCCTTAAAAAAATAGCACCTCCCACAGCAAAATTTGAAAAAGTATAACAAATCTTTATTCAACATTGGGTATATTAATAATCACAGTACTGATGATTATTAATATACCCAATGTTGAATAAAGATTTGTTATACTTTTTCAAATTTTGCTGTGGGAGGTACTATTTTTTTAAGGGCTTTCTTTCTCTACCATATAATTGCGGTGGCAGTCAGCTGACACGGGAGAGATCAAATTACAAAGTTTGCTGTTGTGCTGCTCAGTCACCGAGAGGGCATTATCCTTAATCCACACGGTGTGTTCGCGCACTCGATTTCCCGCTCGATTCCCGTCGATTCGTTTATTTCCAACATATCCGATTTGGATTTCGATGGATCGTTAGGTCGATTTGGCATATCGACCTAACGATCCATCGAAATCCAAATCGGACATGTTGGAAATAAACAAATCGACGGGAATCGAGCGGGAAATCGAGTGCGCGAACGCACTGTGTGGATCCAGCATTAGACAGACAATGCCTCTAAATACATGCAGGGCAGCAGGGAGCATTTCTCTGTTTTTTTTTATTCTGTCCTCACTTAGCACCTCGTTCACATCATACGCACTTCTGTGCGCATTTGGAAGCACGTATGATGTGCTGAAACGCAGGAACGGCAGAAGGGCATAGACAGCCCTTCTACCGTTCACATATACTGCGCTGCGCAGCAGTACAATGCGCTAGGAAGCGCTTGTGTACTGTTGCCTGCATTTTGTCCGGAAGTGCAGAGCTGATCCCATCACTGTCAATGGATGGGATCAGCAGCGCAGATGGCGTGCGATCATATGCGCTGCGTTAGGATCGCACGGCCATCTGCGCTAGCTAGATGTGAACGAGGCCTTAGGTTACAGGTGGTGACACAGGGAGGAGATCAAATTTCAACATGTGCTGCTGTGCCAGCTGTGTGAGGGAGATTATTAGATAGGATAAACTCTCTCTATACATATAGGTAGGGTGAAGTTCTCGGTTTTCCTTCAATCTGTCCTGTGCAAGAGTTCAGGTGGTCCACTTTAAAATTCCTAGTGGCTGGTGCAGTGGTGTGGCCCCCTCAGCTGTGCCTCAGGCAGACAGGCCCTCAGTGTAACTGTGACAGACTCCTCAGTGGGGGAACTTGGAGGCAGCTGGAGTGACTGGGCGTGTGGTGGGAGTTCAGGTGGTGCACTTTAAAATTGCTGGTGGCTGGTGCAGTGGTGGGGCCCACTCAGCTGTGCCTCAGGCAGGCAGGCCCTCAGTTTAATTGTCACTGTCCTGTCCTCAGTGGGGGAATTTAGAGGCCGCTGGAGTGACTGGGCGTGTGGGATGAGATGAGTGGTTGCTGGATATACTAACCTTATGACATGGCGATGGTGCTTGCTTTCTGCCTCCTAATCCGCAGCATATATTGGCATCCCTACCTCTGCTTTTCCCTTATACTTCTCTGTCCCCCTCCGCGTCCATTATTGTTAACATGGCAGCAGCACCCATGCTTCTTCTTGGTCTGACTCGCACTTGCCGCCGGGAACCAGCATCCCTGATGACATCACACGCCACTACGTTTGCGCTTCAGCCACGGCCAGGAGCGTTCTGCGTATGCGCTCCAGCTGCAGCCGCATCTTCTCAAGACGTGCGTCACCATCTGACGCCTGCTCAGACTGTCAGCAAGCCGCCGCGGCTTGCATCTGTAATAGAGGAGGACGGAGAGCCGGTAGCAAAGCGGGGGGGAGCGGAAAACCGGTATTTTGAAAATGTGCACGGTATGATTACCATGCACATTAAAACCGTGGTATACCGTGGCAACCCTAGCTACAATACACAGGTCCTTTCCTTTCCAATGCTATTTAGGGCTACTTCACAGTGCTCAGTTGCGTTGCAGAATAATTCTGCCTGTCAACTCCCTGCCCAGACAACAGACAATTCTATGGGCCTGTTCTCATCTCTGCAATGTAGTGGATTGTGTTATTCTGACTTGCTGCATGCAGGCTTTGCATTTAAGTCTATGTCCAATGTTCATTTATTGCAGTTTACACTTCGGCCTTCCTCTTGCATCCTTTGGAAGTACTCATGCTGCCAGCTCATAGGCTAGAAAGGGTCTAACAGTTACAGGGGGTCTGGGATTCGAACTGGGGACCCACCGCTGCAAGGCGAGAGTGCTAACCACTACACCACTGTGCTGCATTTAAAAGCATGCACAGACTTGCACGAGTGTTGGTGCCATGCGTGTGCATGCGCGGAGAGCTTCACGTCCTGGAACTTACACTAGTTAAGCACTATAAAAGTCTACACATAGACTGTTGTGCAGGTATTGTTTGTCATCTAGGATATCAGAGTAATGCATTGGTCCCTACACCTGCCTTGGTATCTGAAAGTCTTGAATAGTTGTGTTTTTGTTTGTTTTTGTTGTTTTTTCTCCTCTATGGTATCTCTGTTGATTTGTTGTATTAAAAATATTTTGTAGGATTTGTTTTATAATCCACTTTGTATCATATAATTTTGCTTCCCCCCCCCCCCCCCCCCCCCCCGCCCACATTATTTAGTTAACATACATTGTCATAAGCAGTTTCTGTTTTTAGAACACCCACCTCGGTCATTGCTAATTGTTATCATACAATTTTGGAGCCTTTTCTGATGCTGATAGTTTCTCAAATTACTTGGGCATTTTATGTAAAAAAAAAAACAAAAGACCTGTACTTCTCAACAGTTTAGTTGCTGAAGGAATGCATGTAAGGTTTACACAGCGCTGGGATGCATTCATAATCCTTATTATTATTATTATTAATAATGATAAATACAGAACTACATAATGGATCTGTCAAGGTGATTGACATGGGTGCAAAGAAAACTGGAGTGTTTCCCCAGAGCAGGTATCCTTTAATGGCAATTGAATGGTCTTTCTGGGATCTGTAGTTCACAATCCGGAAGGACTATGAGATGATAGACTTAAGGGGCGTAGCTAGAAATCATGGGGCCCCATAGCAAACTTTGGGTTGGGGCCCCACCGCCCAAAAATAACAAAGCACCTTTGTGGCCCTTACCTCCATACACCTATTTTTGGTAACTAGAGGGCCTCTCAGCATTAACTAGCCCTTCACTAAGGGTAGCTAGAGGAACCCCTTGAGTAGACCTCCGTATGGGTTGCCAAAATTTCCCCCACCAGTATATGTAGCTAGAGGACACCATGTACAGGTAGCCAGAAGTCTTCTCAGTATAGGTAGCTCCCCCCCCTTATAGGTAGCTAGATGTAGCCCCTTTTTACTATGCAGAGTAGCTGCAGCAACAAATAACGAACCTCTCTGGGGTCCACTGGTGATCAGTCTTCTCCAGGAGTCATGTCTTTATAAGAGTGCCCTCTTTCGTCATGTAACAAGATGAGAGAAAGCGCTGTAGTCGTGGAGACAGGTCGCTGGTGGAGCCTGGAGAGGCAAGTCCCGATACTCTGCACTTTGGCATACCTCCCAAGTTTTGGAACTAGGGAAAAGGGACACTCCACTACACTTAAAATTACATGTGGCAGGAGCAACAAAAAATTGGGTGTAATCATAAAAGTGGGCATGATGTATGGTGGGCAGAGCCAAATGTACATGAATCTACCAGCCCCACCCCGCACCATAACCACAATGGAGCATTTGCACAAAAAAACACTTTGGTAAAGTTGATGTGCACAGAGAGCAATTTTGTGCATTACCCTAGCAGCACTTGAATTACCTAGGTAATGTAAATATGCGAATGTCACAACGATGACAACCTTGTCAGTGCAATGGTAAAATTGCTGTTCTGCGCAGATCAACTTTACCAAAGTTTTGTGCATATCCCCAGGCACCAATGCAAGACATTTTGTTCCCTCTGTCCAGTCTGCTTTGGGGAGAACTGAGTGTGCACTGATTTGTGCTCTCTTCCTGGCCGGCCTTCCTACAGGTAGGGATGAGCTTCTGAGTGCTCGTTCTGAGATTTGAATGAAATGGGCCATGACAGGAGGGGAGGTTAATGCACCCTTGTCACCACCTCCAGTTGGCTTTGAAGGAAGTAGTATCAGAATAGAGGAACACAACGTGGGACACAAGGGCAAGAGGCAGCGACATGGACAAGTTCACCCCCTACCGCAGGTGTAAACCGTCTGTTTCATACAAAAATTTAGAATGTGCACCTACAGGTAGCAGTGGGGAGAGAGCCCCAGAGTCTGTCTGGATATGTTGCAACTGGGGATGGGGAGATATGCCCACTCAGGCAACCAGGGGGACCTCAAGTGTCAGCTACTATTGTAACAGCCTATGCTGCCACCTGTTCTGCCTCACCACCTGGAGCATGAGAGGCTACACAAGATGAGAAAGGCCATGCTGGGCCACACACACTCTTACACACACTCACTCACTCACACACCCGCTCACACACACTCACACTCTCTCTCTCTCTCTCTCTCTCTCTCTCTTTTTCCCTCTCTCTTTCCCTCTCCCTCTCTCCTCCCACACATCAAGCAGTCCATTGATTACCTAGCATAGAAAGGCTGCCTACACAAGGCTAGATAAGCCATGCTGGGCCCTGCAGTTCACCACTCTCTCACAATACACACACACGCTGCATAAACTGAATAAGACTGGGCATGCTGGGCCCTGTAGTCCCCACCACACACACACACACACACACACACACACACACACACACACACACACGACAGTGATTACCTAGCATATAGTGGCTGCTTACACAGGATGAGATAGGCCATGGGCCCTGTAGTTTCCCACCCACTCTCTCACAAAACGCACATACCCAGCATTGGGCATGCTGGGTCCTGTAGTCCCTCACCCACCCTTTTCATGATGCACACAGATCAAGCAGGTAGGTTAATAATTCCCTATGCATGTGGTCTCCTCCTCTGGTCGGCAGCAGCAGGGCTCCTCTCTGTGTAACTAGCAGCATGGGTGGTCTCCTCCCTCCAGGGGCTGGCACTAGGCAGCACTGAGAGCATGGTTGAGATCAGCAGGCCCACACTGGCATACACTAAATGTAGCAATGCAGAGGTTGCCAGCAAAGAGGACAGAGAGGTAATAAATCACAACACCTGTCTGTGTGTGCGCTGCACATTTCCTCTTCAGTGCAGCTCAGCGCGGGGCTTCTTTTAAAATCTTCCTCTCATTGGCTGGCCACAGCAGCACCAGCATTGGCTAGTAGGCTGCCTGGTGGTGCTGCTATTGGCTGAACTCTCTCCCCTGCTGCACGTGACTCAGCAAGCCGACATCCGTGACAGATCCTGCTTTTTCAGAGTACTGTTCTTCTGACAGAAGGGAGATATGACTTTGAGGAGGGAGGGGGGCCCGCTGAGGACCCACATATTGCCGGTGGCTACATACACTGGGCCCCCCTCTGGCTACGGGCCCCATAGCAGATGCCATGGTTGCTATGGTCATCCCTACGCCACTGGTCAGTATATCGATTCTAAAGTCCAGTTCCAGGATTTTTTTTAGTTTTGAATTCTGAGATGGGTTAGAAACATTGAGCAAAGGGATGGGGTGTATTACTTTGTCACCATTGTAAAGTTGCTGTCCATCTGCATAGTGCTGATGGCAGTGCTTATGTGAGGATTTGGGGTTAGTGTACAACGGTTTTCTTGCATCATACCCCCTGTCCTGCTCCAAAATCCCCACACTTTTACCCTCAACACACCTCTATACCCACCTCAAACCCCTTTTCAACTTCTATTCTCCCCCCTTACTCACTCGGAAAACAACTCTGACCTGAGCCAAACGCCAGCGTCAAGACAACCCACAATACCCAGGCTCCACACCACCACCAGTCCCCAGAAAATCTTGCACATTGGCCAAAAGAGGTGGGGACTCCTGCTTTACGCAGTGTCCCTATTGCTAAGTACAGCATTCTCTGATTGAAAATCAATTGAATAGCGTTTGATCCAGTCTGAAAAGTGGAGTTTGGAAAATTTGCATGAGCTGGCGAACCAGATTCTCTAACCAATGTGGCTAATCATATTTTTAATTCACGAAGTGCTGAAGTCAATGAAAAGTTGATCAGATATTAGAGGCAATAGATTTCAGTCAACATAAGATCAGCCAGAAAAAAGTGGTGAAATCAATCAAAAGATCGTTCTACATACCTGGGGCTTCCTCCAGCCCCCTTTGGGCTAATCGGTCCCTCGCTGTCCTCCTCCACCTAGATCCTCCAGTAGATGCCCCATTATCTTGGCGAGGGACCGATTAGCCTGAAAGGAGCTGGAGGAAGCCCCAGGTATATATAATCTATTTCTTTTGATTGATCTCAGGTATACTTTAAGGCAACCTAAAATTTAGCTCAGACATAACCTAAGTGTTGTAAGCAGTATTTATACCCAGTTCATTTCTGCCAGCTACTGCCTCGGACATGGGGTGTGCTTAGGGTTGTATCTGTAGTTAGTCAAGTGTTTTTCATGTTAATAGTATGTTAAACCATGGATTACCAAGTAAGTCCCAACAAGCATGAAATGTTTTGTGGGTAACGTCACATAAGCACAGTTGGAGTGTTTTACACCTCAGTGGTGTTATTTACCTGCCTGTGTGGATACCTGCAAAATGTTAAGTGTTAAATTTCTGTATGTGAGGAACTAATTAACTGTCTATTTGCACAACTCTAGATCTGTATTTTATTATGCTGGCCAAATATGCTCAAATTTTGATTTAGATCTCAGTTGTTAGTACTATATATTTAATAAGTAAGAATAATAATCTGTTAAAATAACAAAATTTACCAAACGTCATGTAGTATATGAGCCACTTAACAATATCCTTTCAAATTCTGTTGTCCTTTCTCCTGTAAACATCAATTGTTAGATTATGTCCTGACTTGCATGATTCAGTGTTTTCAATGTGGCATATAGCCATGTTTGTTCAGCTGAGGTCAAAATGGCTGACTGAGCACTCGTTTTTCTAACGAGAGGTGGTGGGAGTTAGCCACAGAAGATCCCCACATTACCATATCTCAAGGGATTGCAATAATTGATTAGTAAATACCAAATATGTCAAATTAATAATCCAATGTTTCACTGGGGGAGGTCAGATGCACCTGCAGACATTAAGCTTGAACAACTATTATGTGTGTAGGATCTTTACCCCTTTATACTACAGACCGGATGGTAAATTTTGTTTTTGGTGTTCTGCTCTTTACAGTAGAGTCCATAGACCATACCTTAGTAGCAACCTAGTAATAGTCCATGATTTCTAACTACTGGTTTCTCCCAGGAGAGGAAGGAAGAGTATCCGAGGATCATGTTGAATATCTTAGAGATGAAAATCAACAAGGTGAGGAGGCCAGTCATTTAATAAAAATGCAGTACACCTGCCTACGGGTCTGTGTACAAAATCAGAACTACTTCCAAGCGTCCTTGGCAAAAGCAAAAATAACTTTTTAGGCTACCCTGAAAGACCTCACAATTGGGCAGGTAGCCCAAACACCAATAAATTCCCCATTATAAGGGAAATTTTAATGAGTTTTTTTCCTGTATTGCCTTATAATGTGAAATATAATTTTCCTGCTTTTTGAAATCCATCTCATCAGCTTCAATATTCCATGCATTTCTGATTTTCTAATTTTTATGTACCGTGAAGACTCTGTAAAATGCTTTTCATTCTTCAATAAGACAGGAAATTAATTCAACACTAATTTCAACACTGAGCCTATTCACTTTTGTTGAAGACGCCTCACACTGATTTAAGTTAACACCAGATTAACTGATTTAAGTTAACACCAGAAATATAAGGGTCTGGTGAGCATCTTTAATGTAGGTACTCGACTGTGGTTAGTGTCTTCCTATTGGGATCAAAGCTCAGACTGCAGTAAGCATTTAACTGAAATTTAGAACAGGCAGCAGCTTCAGCAAAGTCAGCATGGAAAGTGAGGCATTATTTGCCATGAAACAAATCCAGCACTATTATTGTGCAGCCTGAGCCTGTAGGGACAGTAATGGAATATTACCTGAGCAGGAACCAGGAACAGCCAACTAGCTGTAGTTGAATTGATAATTTTGAGGCTACTTTCATTTGAGTCAGGCAAAAACTTGCCTGGAAATTTGGGTGCACAAGGCGCGCCATAGGCCATAATGGGAACTGCGGCGCTCGGTCAGTAAATTTGGGCGCCGGCAAGAGACTGGGCCCAAATTATGTTCAAAATAGCATAATTACGTCGCCAGCAATAGCTAGCAGCCAAATTACATCTTACACCTCCATCCACAGCGGCCTGGAGGGGGAATAGTAATAAACACTGCTGGGACTTTTGCAGGAGGGGGTTAGCCATTTTAAGACTTCACCTGGCGCCCAAATTTCCCTGTACCTTAATTACATGTACACCTTTTACTAGAAAGGTATGGAGGCTAACATCTTCACATTTCAAAAATGCTAGTTTCCTGGCAATGCCAATCTGGCTGTAAAAAGTTTTTGCCTCACTCCTCTGCAACAAGCACGGCCAGTGCTAGCATAGGGGCAACGTAATCAATTACCCCAGGGCCCCTGAGTGCTGCCAGGTACCCCCAGGCCTCCCCTGAACTTGTGCTCCCTAGGGCCACTAAAATAATTTGCTAGTCTAGCAGCTCACCTGTCCTGGCTGGTGTGCTGTAAAGTCTGTGCGCTATTGTTTTCAGTTTCTCCTGGTGGCATCTGCTCAGTGACCTGGTGCATATTACAAAATAACATGCACTGGGTCACTGAGAAGAGGTACCCCTGCGATGATGAAGCCAAAAGTGCACAGAGTAATGAAACTGTGCGCACGCTGAGACATGTAAGTTGGCAAAAATGTTTGCAGGGACCTCAGGGAACACGAGTTGGGGGAGGGGGGGTGCGGCGGTTGAGGTGTCAGGAGGTCCCCCAGGTTACTTTTGCCCCACTGTAGCTTGGCTTGATGTAGCTAGAACTGGCCCTGGCAATAAAGGTGGGTACACACATCAGATAAGTCTTTGGAAAAGGAAAGATCACAGACCAATTTTACCCTCTTCCATGTAGTATGAGAGCATACTCTACACAGTCTATTCTATTGAGCTGAACTCTCCATCGGCTAAAAATCTTTGCAAGATGCTGCACACAAAGATGCTGTACACATGCAAAAGATCAGTTCCTGCAAAATGCATTCATAGTCTATATCTGCAGATCTCATACACACCTTGCTTAACAGACATTCATCTGCAGATCAGATCCACCAGGATGGATCTTCGGATCTGCAGATGATTGTCTGATCTGCAGATGAATGTCTGTTAACCACTTGAGGACCTAGGGCTTTCTACCCCTTAAGGACCGGCCACTTTTTTTCCATTCAGACCACTGCAGCTTTCACGGTTTATTGCTCGCTCATACAACCTACCACCTAAATGAATTTTGGCTCCTTTTCTTGTCACTAATAAAGCTTTCTTTTGGTGCTATTTGATTGCTCCTGCGATTTTTACTTTTTATTATATTCATCAAAAAAGACATGAATTTTGGCAAAAAAATGATTTTTTTAACTTTCTGTGCTGACATTTTTCAAATAAAGTAAAATTTCTGTATACATGCAGCGCGAAAAATGTGGACAAACATGTTTTTGATAAAAAAAAACCCATTCAGTGTATATTTATTGGTTTGGGTAAAAGTTATAGCGTTTACAAACTATGGTGCAAAAAGTGAATTTTCCCATTTTCAAGCATCTCTGACTTTTCTGACCCCCTGTCATGTTTCATGAGGGGCTAGAATTCCAGGATAGTATAAATACCCCCCAAATGACCCCATTTTGGAAAGAAGACATCCCAAAGTATTCACTGAGAGGCATAGTGAGTTCATAGAAGATATTATTTTTTTGTCACAAGTAAGCGGAAAATGACACTTTGTGAGAAAAAAAAAAAAAAAAAAGTTTCCATTTCTTCTAACTTGCGACAAAAAAAATGAAATCTGCCACGGACTCACCATGCCCCTCTCTGAATACCTTGAAGGGTCTACTTTCCAAAATGGGGTCATTTGTGGGGTGTGTTTACTGTCCTGACATTTTGGTGGGTGCTAAATTGTAAGCACCCCTGTAAAGCCTAAAGGTGCTCATTGGACTTTGGACCCCTTAGCGCAGTTAGGCTGCAAAAAAGTGCCACACGTGGTATTGCCATACTCAGGAGAAGTAGTATAATGTGTTTTGGGGTGTATTTTTACACATACCTATGCTGGGTGGGAGAAATATCTCTGTAAATGACAATTTGTTAATTTTTATAACACACAATTGTCCATTTACAGAGATCTTTCTCCCACTCAGCATGGGTATGTGTAAAAATACACCACAAAACACATTATACTACTTCTCCTGAGTACGGCGATACCACATGTGTGGCACTTTTTTGCACCCTAACTGCGCTAAAGGGCCCAAAGTCCAATGAGTACCTTTAGGATTTCACAGGTCATTTTGAGAAATTTCGTTTCAAGACTACTCCTCACGGTTTAGGGCCCCTAAAATGCCAGGGCAGTATAGGAACCCCACAAATGACCCCATTTTAGAAAGAAGACACCCCAAGGTATTCCGTTAGGAGTATGGTGAGTTCATAGAAGATTTTATTTTTTGTCAAAAGTTAGCGGAAAATGACACTTTGTGAAAAAACACAATTAAAATCAATTTCCGCTAACTTGTGACAAAAAATAAAATCTTCTATGAACTCGCCATACTACTAACGGAATACCTTGGGGTGTCTTCTTTCTAAAATGGGGTCATTTGTGGGGTTCCTATACTGCCCTGGCATTTTAGGGGCCCTAAACCGTGAGGAGTAGTCTTGAAACGAAATTTCTCAAAATGACCTGTGAAATCCTAAAGGTACTCATTGGACTTTGGGCCCTTTAGCGCAGTTAGGGTGCAAAAAAGTGCCACACATGTGGTATCGCCATACTCGGGAGAAGTAGTACAATGTGTTTTGGGGTGTATTTTTACACATACCCATGCTGGGTGGGAGAAATACCTCTGTAAATGGACAATTGTGTGTAAAAAAATCAAAAGATTGTCATTTACAGAGGTATTTCTCCCACCCAGCATGGGTATGTGTAAAAATACACCCCAAAACACATTATACTACTTCTCCCGAGTACGGCGATACCACATGTGTGGCACTTTTTTGCACCCTAACTGCACTAAGGGGCCCAAAGTCCAATGAGTAACTTTAGGATTTCACAGGTCATTTTTTGTTTCAAGACTACTCCTCGCGGTTTAGGGCCCCTAAAATGCCAGGGCAGTATAGGAACCCCACTAATGACCCCATTTTAGAAAGAAGACACCCCAAGGTATTCCGTTAGGAGTATGGTGAGTTCATAGAAGTTTTTATTTTTTTGTCACAAGTTAGCGGACATTGATTTTAATAGTTTTTTTTCACAAAGTGTCATTTTCCGCTAACTTGTGACAAAAAATAAAATCTTCTATGAACTCACCATACTCCGTACGGAATACCTTTGGGTGTCTTCTTTCTAGAATGGGGTCATTTGTGGGGTTCCTATACTGCCCTGGCATTTTAGGGGCCCTAAACCGTGAGGAGTAGTCTTGAAACCAAATGTCGCAAAATGACCTGTGAAATCCTAAAGGTACTCATTGGACTTTGGGCCCCTTAGCGTACTTAGGGTGTAAAAAAGTGCCACACATGTGGTACCGCCGTACTCAGGAGAAGTAGTATAATGCGTTTTGGGGTGTATTTTTACACATACCCATGCTAAGTGGGAGAAATATCTCTGTAAATGACAATTGTTTGATTTTTTTACACACAATTGTCCATTTACATAGAAATTTCTCCCACCCAGCATGGGTATGTGTAAAAATACACCCTAAAACACAATATACTACTTTTCCTGAGTACAGCGGTACCACATGTGTGACACTTTTTTGCAGCCTAGGTGCGCTAAGGGGCCCAACGTCCTATTCACAGATCATTTTGAAGCATTTGTTTTCTAGACTACTCCTCGCGGTTTAGGGGCCCTAAAATGCCAGGGCAGTATAGGAACCCCACAAGTGACCCCATCTTAGAAAGAAGACACCCCAAGGTATTCTGTTAGGTGTATGGCGAGTTCATAGAAGATTTTATTTTTTGTCACAAGTTAGTGAAAAATGACACTTTGGGGAAAAAAACCAATAAAAATTAATTTCCGCTAACTTTTGACAAAAAATAAAATCTTCTATGAACTCGTCATACACCTAACAAAATACCTTAGGGTGTCTTTTTTTCTAAAATGGGGTCACTTGTGGGGTTCCTATACCGCCCTGGCATTTTACAGGCCCAAAACCGTGAGTAGTCTGGAAACCAAATGTCTCAAAATGACTGTTCAGGGGTATAAGCATCTGCAAATTTTGATGACAGGTGGTCTATGAGGGGGCGAATTTTGTGGAACCGGTCATAAGCAGGGTGGCCTTTTAGATGACAGGTTGTATTGGGCCTGATCTGATGGATAGGAGTGCTAGGGGGGGTGACAGGAGGTGATTGATGGGTGTCTCAGGGGGTGGTTAGAGGGGAAAATAGATGCAATCAATGCACTGGGGAGGTGATCGGAAGGGGGTCTGAGGGGGATCTGAGGGTTTGGCCGAGTGATCAGGAGCCCACACGGGGCAAATTGGGGCCTGATCTGATGGGTAGGTGTGCTAGGGGGTGACAGGAGGTGATTGATGGGTGTCTCAAGGTGTGATTAGAGGGGGGAATAGATGCAAGCAATGCACTGGCGAGGTGATCAGGGCTGGGGTCTGAGGGCATTCTGAGGGTGTGGGCGGGTGATTGAGTGCCCTAGGGGCAGATAGGGGTCTAATCTGATAGGTAGCATTGACAGGGGGTGATTGATGGGGAATTAGTGGGTGTTTAGGGTAGAGAATAGATGGAAACACTGCGCTTGGGTGGTGATCTGATGTCGGATCTGCGGGCGATCTATTGGTGTGGGTGGGTGATCAGTTTGCCCGCAAGGGGCAGGTTAGGGGCTGATTGATGGGTGGCAGTGACAGGGGGTGATTGATGGGTGGCAGTGACAGGGGGTGATTGATGGGTGGCAGTGACAGGGGGTGATTGATGGGTGATAGGTGATTGGCAGGTGATTGACAGGTGATCAGTGGGTTATTACAGGGAAGGACAGATGTAAATATTGCACTGGCGAATTGATAAGGGGGGGTCTGAGGGCAATCTGAGCGTGTAGGCGGGTGATTGGGTGCCCGCAAGGGGCAGATTAGGGTCTGATCTGATGGGTAACAGTGACAGGTGGTGATAGGGGGTGATTGATGGGTAATTAGTGGGTGTTTAGAGGAGAGAATAGATGTAAACGCTGCGCTTGGGTGGTGATCTGATGTCGGATCTGCGGGCGATCTATTTGTGTGGGTGGGTGATCAGATTGCCCGCAAGGGGCAGGTTAGGGGCTGATTGTTGGGTGGCAGTGACAGGGGGTGATTGATGGGTGATTGATGGGTAATTAGTGGGTGTTTAGAGAAGATAACAGATGTAAACGATACATTTGGGAGGTAATCTGACGGCGGGTTTGCGGGCGATCTAATGGTGTGGGTGGGTGATCAGATTGCCCGCAAGGGGCAAGTTAGGGGCTGATTGATGGGTGGCAGTGACAGGGGGTGATTGATGGGTGGCAGTGACAGGGGGTGATTGATGGGTGATAGGTGATTGGCAGGTGATTGACAGGTGATCAGTGGGTTATTACAGGGAAGAACAGATGTAATTAATGCACTGGTGAATTGATAAGGGGGGGTCAGAGGGCAATCTGAGCGTGTGGGCGGGTGATTGGGTGCCCGCAAGGGGCAGATTAGGGTCTGATCTGATAGGTAAAAGTGACAGGTGGTGATAGTGGGTGATTGATGGGTGATTGATGGGTAATTAGTGGGTGTTTAGAGGAGAGAATAGATGTAAACAATGGATTTGGGAGGTGATCTGATGTCGGATCTGCGGGCGATCTATTGGTGTGGGGGGGTGATCAGATTGCCCGCAAGGGGCAGGTTAGGGGCTGATTGATGGGTGGCAGTGACAGGGGGTGATTGATGGGTAATTGACAGGCGATTGACAGGTGATTGACAGGTGATTGACAGGTGATCAGGGGGGATAGATGCATACAGTACATGGGGGGGGGGGGTCTGGGGAGAATCTGAGGGGTGGGGGGGGTGATCAGGAGGGAGCAGTGGGCAGGGGGGGGGGGATAAAAAAAAAATAGCGTTGACAGATAGTGACAGGGAGTGATTGATGGGTGATTAGGGGGGTGATTGGGTGCAAACAGGGGTCTGGGGGGTGGGCAGGGGGGGGGGTCTGATGGGTGCTGTGGGCGATCTGGGGCAGGGGGGGTAAAAAATCAGTGTGCTTGGTGCAGACTAGGGTGGCTGCAGCCTGCCCTGGTGGTCCCTCGGACACTGGGACCACCAGGGCAGGAGGCAGCCTGTATAATACACTTTGTAAACATTACAAAGTGTATTATACACTTTGTATGCGGCGATCGTCGGGTTAACATCCCGCCGGCGCTTCCGTATGGCCGGCGGGATGTTGCGGCGGGTGAGCGGCGCCAGGCGGAGGCGGAGGATCGCGTCACGGATGACGCGATCGCTCCGCCCATGCCCCTACAAGGACCGCCGCCAATTGTCAATACGGCGGTCCTTGCGGGGTGCACTTCCCGGCCGCCAATTGTCAATACGGCGGTCGGGAAGTGGTTAAACAAGGTGTGTATGAGGTCTGCAGATATCATAGACTATGAATGCATTTTGCAGGAACGGATCTTTTTTGCAGGAACGGATCTTTTTTGCAGGAACGGCTCTTTTTTGCAGGAACGGCTCTTTTTTGCAGGAACGGCTCTTTTTTGCAGGAACGGCTCTTTTTTGCAGGAACGGCTCTTTTTTGCAGGAACGGCTCTTTTTTGCAGGAACGGATCTTTTTTGCAGGAACGGATCTTTTTTGCAGGAACGGATCTTTTTTGCAGGAACGGATCTTTCTCTAACCATCTCAGTGTACGGCAGGAAAAGGAGAGACTCCAGGCTCCTCCTCCAAGGGAAACACAATTGACAAGAAGTTTAAAAGGCCCCCACCCCCTGCTACCCTCAGTATCTTGTGTTTCCGGCCTGCCGAGTACACAGTTGACAGCTTTAGTTTATTTATCTATTTGGCGACTTTGTGTAGCTATGCAGAGCAGTTTGTTTGGGATAAGATCCCATCCTGGCCTGTGATCAGGCGTTGGGAAGTTTATCCTGCCTGCAATAGTTAGACATAGTGCTTCTGTTCCCAGGTGGTCATCATGTCTGTGTGTGTTATGACGCTGGGAATCTCCCCCCTTCGGTAGCCTGAAGGGTCGCAGATGATCTCACTTAGCTCGGCCAGGTGGGCAGTTTGAGCGGTGAGTGCACGCGGGTGCACAGTGGCATCTGACAAGGGGGAGATGGCTAGGATGAGACGGCACCAAGATTTTTGTATATGGACAACGCCGTCCTCCAGCAGCCGTAGGAAGTGATCACAGCAGAAGCTTAAGGATGTGGTACTTCCGGATCACTCCAGTATAATGGAGGAGACAGAGACGCCGGCTGAGCGGTTGCTGTTGCAAGTCATGGCGGATCCTCTGTCGGCAGACAACACGGTGATGTAGCGTTTACCATGTATTTGCTTGGGGGGAGAATCTGAGGGGACAGTACAAAGATTAGAATCCCTAAGTTTCTCTTTTCTCCAGATGGGGCTCAGCGATTGCTAAAAGCCCTTACCCCTGATCCTATTCCTGTGAGTTTACAGAAGTAATTTTCAGGTCTAGCATTTGCATAGGATTGTTACATGCTAGCTGTGGGGACTGATAATTATTTGCTGGGGAAATGCATTCACATGGCTGAGATTAGAGTGGTTTCCCTTGTATGTTTTGTGCTATTTCTTCTCCTGTGTCCAAACAAGCAAGCAATAGATGCAGGACTGGATGAAGGTGGAATGTTGCCATTGCAACAATAGGCTTCCCTGGGATTATAACAAATTAGCTGGTCAAGCCTGCACAGGAATAAAGTTGATTGGCAGAATTAGGGGTATAGAAACTTTCACCCAACAAATCTCTGAATAATTTCAGGTGGTCCCCTGATTTGCATTTGTGTGCAGATTATAATTTGCTTAGGCTGGTTAGCCCTGCATTTATTTGCTGAGACTTGTTAACCTTGATTTTCTTTGCATATGCTTGTTAGCCTTGCTTTCATTTTGCATAGGCTTGCAAGACTTGATTTCTTTTGCAGAGGCTTGTTAAGCCTTGCATTTATCTGCATATACTTGTCAGCTTTGCTTTTATTTACATATGCATGATAGCTTTGCTTTAATTTACAGAAGATTGTCAGCCTTGCATTTGCATTCATTAGCATTTATTTGCATATGCTTGTTAACCTTGCTTTCATGTGCATAGGCTCGCAAGACTTGACTTCTTTTGCAGAAGCTTGTTAAGCCTTGCATTTATTTGCATATGCTTGATAGCTTTGCTTTCATTTGCAGACGCTTGATAGCTTTGCTTTCATTTGCAGACGCTTGATAGCTTTGCTTTCATTTGCAGACGCTTGATAGCTTTGCTTTCATTTGCAGACGCTTGATAGCTTTGCTTTCATTTGCAGACGCTTGATAGCTTTGCTTTCATTTGCAGACGCTTGATAGCTTTGCTTTCGTTTGCAGACGCTTGATAGCTTTGCTTTCGTTTGCAGACGCTTGATAGCTTTGCTTTCGTTTGCAGACGCTTGATAGCTTTGCTTTCGTTTGCAGACGCTTGATAGCTTGGCTTTCGTTTGCAGACGCTTGATAGCTTGGCTTTCGTATGCAGAGGCTTGATAGCTTGGCTTTCGTATGCAGACGCTTGATTGCTTTGCTTTCATTTGCAGACGCTTGATAGCTTTGCTTTCATTTGCAGACGCTTGATAGCTTTGCTTTCATTTGCAGACGCTTGATAGCTTTGCTTTCATTTGCAGACGCTTGATAGCTTTGCTTTCATTTGCAGACGCTTGATAGCTTTGCTTTCATTTGCAGACGCTTGATAGCTTTGCTTTCATTTGCAGACGCTTGATAGCTTTGCTTTCATTTGCAGACGCTTGATAGCTTTGCGTTCATTTGCAGACGCTTGATAGCTTTGCGTTCATTTGCAGACGCTTGATAGCTTTGCGTTCATTCGCATAGGCCTGTTAGCCTTGCGTTCATTCGCATAGGCCTTTTAGCCTTGCGTTCATTCGCATAGGCCTGTTAGCCTGGCGTTCATTCGCATAGGCCTGTTAGCCTGGCGTTCATTCGCATAGGCCTGTTAGCCTGGCGTTTATTCGCATAGGCCTGTTAGCCTGGCGTTCATTCGCATAGGCCTGTTAGCCTGGCGTTCATTCGCATAGGCCTGTTAGCCTGGCGTTCATTCGCATAGGCCTGTTAGCCTGGCGTTCATTCGCATAGGCCTGTTGGCCTGGCGTTCATTCGCATAGGCCTGTTGGCCTGGCGTTCATTCGCATAGGCCTGTTGGCCTGGCGTTCATTCGCATAGGCCTGTTGGCCTGGCGTTCATTCGCATAGGCCTGTTGGCCTGGCGTTCATTCGCATAGGCCTGTTGGCCTGGCGTTCATTCGCATAGGCCTGTTGGCCTGGCGTTCATTCGCATAGGCCTGTTGGCCTGGCGTTCATTCGCATAGGCCTGTTGGCCTGGCGTTCATTCGCATAGGCCTGTTGGCCTGGCGTTCATTCGCATAGGCCTGTTGGCCTGGCGTTCATTCGCATAGGCCTGTTGGCCTGGCGTTCATTCGCATAGGCCTGTTGGCCTGGCGTTCATTCGCATAGGCCTGTTGGCCTGGCGTTCATTCGCATAGGCCTGTTGGCCTGGCGTTCATTCGCATAGGCCTGTTGGCCTGGCGTTCATTCGCATAGGCCTGTTGGCCTGGCGTTCATTCGCATAGGCCTGTTGGCCTGGCGTTCATTCGCATAGGCCTGTTGGCCTGGCGTTCATTCGCATAGGCCTGTTGGCCTGGCGTTCATTCGCATAGGCCTGTTGGCCTGGCGTTCATTCGCATAGGCCTGTTGGCCTGGCGTTCATTCGCATAGGCCTGTTGGCCTGGCGTTCATTCGCATAGGCCTGTTGGCCTGGCGTTCATTCGCATAGGCCTGTTGGCCTGGCGTTCATTCGCATAGGCCTGTTGGCCTGGCGTTCATTCGCATAGGCCTGTTGGCCTGGCGTTCATTCGCATAGGCCTGTTGGCCTGGCGTTCATTCGCATAGGCCTGTTGGCCTGGCGTTCATTCGCATAGGCCTGTTGGCCTGGCGTTCATTCGCATAGGCCTGTTGGCCTGGCGTTCATTCGCATAGGCCTGTTGGCCTGGCGTTCATTCGCATAGGCCTGTTGGCCTGGCGTTCATTCGCATAGGCCTGTTGGCCTGGCGTTCATTCGCATAGGCCTGTTGGCCTGGCGTTCATTCGCATAGGCCTGTTGGCCTGGCGTTCATTCGCATAGGCCTGTTGGCCTGGCGTTCATTCGCATAGGCCTGTTGGCCTGGCGCTCATTCGCATAGGCCTGTTGGCCTGGCGCTCATTCGCATAGGCCTGTTGGCCTTGCGCTCATTCGCATAGGCTCGTTGGCCTTGCGCTCATTCGCATAGGCTCGTTGGCCTTGCGCTCATTCGCATAGGCTCGTTGGCCTTGCGCTCATTCGCATAGGCTCGTTAGCCTTGCGCTCATTCGCATAGGCTCGTTAGCCTTGCGCTCATTCGCATAGGCTCGTTAGCCTTGCGCTCATTCGCATAGGCTCGTTAGCCTTGCGCTCATTCGCATAGGCTCGTTAGCCTTGCGCTCATTCGCATAGGCTCGTTAGCCTTGCGCTCATTCGCATAGGCTCGTTAGCCTTGCGCTCATTCGCATAGGCTCGTTAGCCTTGCGCTCATTCGCATAGGCTCGTTAGCCTTGCGCTCATTCGCATAGGCTCGTTAGCCTTGCGCTCATTCGCATAGGCTCGTTAGCCTTGCGCTCATTCGCATAGGCTCGTTAGCCTTGCGCTCATTCGCATAGGCTCGTTAGCCTTGCGCTCATTCGCATAGGCTCGTTAGCCTTGCGCTCATTCGCATAGGCTCGTTAGCCTTGCGCTCATTCGCATAGGCTCGTTAGCCTTGCGCTCATTCGCATAGGCTCGTTAGCCTTGCGCTCATTCGCATAGGCTCGTTAGCCTTGCGCTCATTCGCATAGGCTCGTTAGCCTTGCGCTCATTCGCATAGGCTCGTTAGCCTTGCGCTCATTCGCATAGGCTCGTTAGCCTTGCGCTCATTCGCATAGGCTCGTTAGCCTTGCGCTCATTCGCATAGGCTCGTTAGCCTTGCGCTCATTCGCATAGGCTCGTTAGCCTTGCGCTCATTCGCATAGGCTCGTTAGCCTTGCGCTCATTCGCATAGGCTCGTTAGCCTTGCGCTCATTCGCATAGGCTCGTTAGCCTTGCGCTCATTCGCATAGGCTCGTTAGCCTTGCGCTCATTCGCATAGGCTCGTTAGCCTTGCGCTCATTCGCATAGGCTCGTTAGCCTTGCGCTCATTCGCATAGGCTCGTTAGCCTTGCGCTCATTCGCATAGGCTCGTTAGCCTTGCGCCCATTCGCATAGGCTCGTTAGCCTTGCGCCCATTCGCATAGGCTCGTTAGCCTTGCGCCCATTCGCATAGGCTCGTTAGCCTTGCGCCCATTCGCATAGGCTCGTTAGCCTTGCGCCCATTCGCATAGGCTCGTTAGCCTTGCGCCCATTCGCATAGGCTCGTTAGCCTTGCGCCCATTCGCATAGGCTCGTTAGCCTTGCGCCCATTCGCATAGGCTCGTTAGCCTTGCGCCCATTCGCATAGGCTCGTTAGCCTTGCGCCCATTCGCATAGGCTCGTTAGCCTTGCGCCCATTCGCATAGGCTCGTTAGCCTTGCGCCCATTCGCATAGGCTCGTTAGCCTTGCGCCCATTCGCATAGGCTCGTTAGCCTTGCGCCCATTCGCATAGGCTCGTTAGCCTTGCGCCCATTCGCATAGGCTCGTTAGCCTTGCGCCCATTCGCATAGGCTCGTTAGCCTTGCGCCCATTCGCATAGGCTCGTTAGCCTTGCGCCCATTCGCATAGGCTCGTTAGCCTTGCGCCCATTCGCATAGGCCTGTTTGCCTTGCATTATTTTCAATCTTCAATCTACAGAGAATTGAAGCGATAAGCTTTTTGGGAGAACCAAAGACTGATTGGTCCAGATATGCATTTTAGATGGGACTCTTCTTCAGTCAGGGCCAACATTTTGGTCGAAAGGTGCTTCAGGCAGCGGTCCCTCCCTCATATGAGTAGGGGGTTACTTGCCTATCTCTCCTTTTCCTGCCGTACACTGATGGTTAGAGAAAGGTCAGTTTAGACTTACCTGGTAAAGATGTTTCTAAACATCTCAGTGTACGGGATACTACATCCCTCCCTCTATGCTGCCTTCTATCCTTTCTTACTGACTTTTTTTGCACTGTTTTGGTGTGGATTGAGCAGTAGACAGGAGTCTGGGTCACGTTTGGGTGTCTCATTGGCCGGATTTCTTGTCTATATACTGAGGGTAGCAGGGGGTGGGGGCCTTTTAAACTTCTTGTCAATTGTGTTTCCCTTGGGGGAGGAGCCTGGAGTCTCTCCTTTTCCTGCCGTACACTGAGATGTTTAGAAACCTCTTTACCAGGTAAGTCTAAACTGACCTTTTTTGCAGGAACGGACCTTTTTTGCAGGAACGGACCTTTTTTGCAGGAACGGACCTTTTTTGCAGGAACGGACCTTTTTTGCAGGAACGGACCTTTTTTGCAGGAACGGACCTTTTTTGCAGGAACGGACCTTTTTTGCAGGAACGGACCTTTTTTGCAGGAACGGACCTTTTTTGCAGGAACGGACCTTTTTTGCAGGAACGGACCTTTTTTGCAGGAACGGACCTTTTTTGCAGGAACGGACCTTTTTTGCAGGAACGGACCTTTTTTGCAGGAACGGACCTTTTTTGCAGGAACGGACCTTTTTTGCAGGAACGGACCTTTTTTGCAGGAACGGACCTTTTTTGCAGGAACGGACCTTTTTTGCAGGAACGGACCTTTTTTGCAGGAACGGACCTTTTTTGCAGGAACGGACCTTTTTTGCAGGAACGGACCTTTTTTGCAGGAACGGACCTTTTTTGCAGGAACGGATCTTTTGAATGTGTACAGCATCTTTGCGTGCAGCATCTTGCAAAGATTTTTTTATCTGATCGGGAGTTTAGCTCAATAGACTGTGTAGAGTATGCTCTCATACTGCATGGAAGGGGGTAAAATTGGTCTGTGATCTTTCCTTTTCCAAAGACTTTTATCTGATGTGTGTACATGGAAGGGGGTAAAATTTATTTAAATCTTTGAAAAAGGTAAATCTGAATGTGGTAACTGCTCCAAGTCTGCGTGTGCGTGGTGGTGGTTGGGGGTCAGAGAGAGAGAGAGAGAGAGAGAGAGAGAGAGTGTGAGAGTGTTCAGCACTCCATCTAGGAAACTAACCCTTGATAGAGGATCAACAAAATTTCTCTATATCGGTTTACCCGGTTGTCCCCCAAGTGCATAAATACATCTGGGTACTTGGTAAGCAGGGTGCCTGGATAGTGACCTTTTTATTTTTGTAGTAAAAGAGAAATTTGCAGCTACAAATCCTATGTACAAATTTTGGACATTTGACCTGGTGAAGAAAAAGTCTCTGTAGGTAAGGCTGCTGATGTGGTTTGGCTCAGCATAATTATCTGTACAGACTACAAGGGTGCAGGGTACAGATGGCTGTTTGCAGAAATTGCATCTGCTTGCTCTGGAAGTGAAAAAAATGGTTAGTGGGTGAAGGGGCTTCTGACCAGGTATATTTAAGTGATTGGATACTGGGAAATCAAGAAGCTTCTACACAAATTTTAAACTTGAAACAAGCTCTGCCACTAAATAGGCCTCAATTCACTAAGCTTTATCGAACGTTTAATAATTTACCTCATGGGTAAAATCTAATTTTGAATTCACTAAGGTGTTCAAGATGTATCAAATGTTTTATCGTTAAAATGTTAAATACATGTATAACACCTTACTGAATTCAAAATTAGATTTTACTCATGAGGTAAATTATCAAGCGTTTGATAAAGCTTAGTGAATTTAGCCTATGTGTTTGTCCCAGGCATTTAGTGCACCTGTCTACAATCTGCATATAAGATGAGAACTACCAAAAAGGATTGTTAAAATGTCTTTCCATATATCTCTTATATTTTCTCAGGCTTAAGTCTTCTTGAAGGAGAGGGCGTGTACTCTACTGTAACAGATGCTCTTTCAAATGATCCAAGAGGACCTAACAGCGGTAAGAGGCGTTCTGGGTACTCTCCTCTTGAGGAGTACCAGAAAAGGAGGAGACGGTCCTCTCGGAATGGAAGAACAGCCAACAATGGGCACACCGCTAGGAAAGAACATGACTTTCTCAAAACAAAGCACTGTCAAAATGGAGCAATAGAGAAAACTGTGCTGGAAATATACAACAGTTTTGCTGAGCGTCTTCAGGGGGTGTTACGAGAAAAGGACATTTCATATACTGCCGTCACAACGCCCATTTTGTCCTCAAATGAGAGAGACGTAAGACTTTCTGACTGGCTGTATGCCCAGGCCTCTAGTATATCGGTAGAACAATATGTAGATGAACTGCGACTTAAACTAGACAGTGTAGTAAATTCTTCTACAAGATCTGCAGAAATGGACAAGTCCATTAAAGAGTCTGAAGTTAAGGAAACATCAGAGCCATTACATCCCGTTCTGCTTCAAAATCATGTCGCTGAGTCTGCCCATAATTCAAGAAACTTTGGTCAAACCCCTTTGCACAGCCCTGCTTCCTTTCACAATGGTTGTGTAGAGCAGAGGGCTCCCAGTAGCATACAGGATTCTCCGCGGGTTGGAAGTCCTGTTTCTGCATCAGACTCTGTGCCTCGGACCTCTGAGGATGCCACACCACCACATCAATTGATGACTACGTCCCCTTCGTCAGAAAACATTGCAGCCTCCCATACAGCACTAGCCCGTCTAATAAATCAAATGAATCCAGAAGTATTTACCAACCTCGTGAAGATTTTTACCCACGTCAACAAGAATATAGTAAAGTTTTATATTCACACTAGCCAAGAGGACAACCTGATTTGTCAGGAAATAAAGGTAAAGTGATCTACACTTACCATGTATTCTGTTTCTTGCATATAAAGGGACATGTCAGTATGATTTTTAAGTAGGGATGGTGAAGGAAATGTAAGTCAGCTGATGCAGAATTATGTAAATTATGTACATAAAATGGACCAATTGAATCCCTTCCTAGGTCAAATTTCCAGCTGCATAAATTTTTATACAAAATGTGCATAATCCTGCATCAACTAGGCATTGGCCTGAACCCAAATATATATGCAGCAGCAAATGAGCAGACACATGGACAGTGCGGTCTATGCACGGTCTAATGTCCTTGCAGATCACACTAGTGTTGCATTGCTGAAATCAGCAACGCAAGTGCTCAGGAAGTAGTTATGGCAAACTGTATCTCTGCATTTAAACAGGGCTTGGATGCTTTCCTTGCATAGAAGAGCATCCGTGGCTATAATTACTATGTAATTCCCAGTACAGTTTTGTCCTGTTAAAGAGAATCTGTATTGTTAAAATCGCACAAAAGTAAACATACCAGTGCGTTAGGGGACATCTCCTATTACCCTCTGTCACAATTTCGCCGCTCCCCGCCGCATTAAAAGTGGTTAAAAACAGTTTTAAAAAGTTTGTTTATAAACAAACAAAATGGCCACCAAAACAGGAAGTAGGTTGATGTACAGTATGTCCACACATAGAAAATACATTCATACACAAGCAGGCTGTATACAGCCTTCCTTTTGAATCTCAAGAGATCATTTGTGTGTTTCTTTCCCCCCTGAGGGGGGAGTGCATAGCAGAACCACAACACTGAAGAACTTGGCAGCCTTCCAGACACAGGCTGACAAGTCTGACAAGGGAAAGATACATTGATTTATTACAGAGACTGTGATAGTACAAAGTGCTGCAGTAAGCCAGAACACATTAGAATAGCTTTTGGAACTTGTAGGATGATAAAAAACAGGATGCAATTTTTGTTACGGAGTCTCTTTAAGGCTAGTTAGCCCAGGCCTTGTAAGGTTTTCACCTTCCTCTGGATCAACTAAAACTTAGAAAGCAATACAAGTATAAGACATTACACTGTAAACGTAAAAATGCATAAATTTGTCCTAGAGTAAAATGCACTAAAAATTACCCCCTCCCCAAATGTTGCGGTCATCTAGGTAATAAAAAAAATCTGACAAATTTTTACTGGTTTTGGACTAGTTAATCTCCTCATGTAGGATTCTCAGGTTCTCTTTTTCACTTACTGAACTGCATTTGTTCAAACCGCTACAATAGTGTGCAACTGAGCAGAGGCCAGCTGGCTTTTTTGTATAGATTCTTTCTATGGCGTGCATTTGTAATGAAAATATATGCTGCTGAGGAGATGGACTTGGTAAAAATGTTACAAGTTTGACTGATTTTGGACACCTACTGTAAGTGACAGTGACATAGAGAAAAAATATAGTGCGTTTTACTGTGGGAGAAATAGAAGTACATGTTTTTTAAACTTTGCAGTTTTATACATAATTTAGGTGGACTTAAAGGACCACCACCGTGAAAAATTGTAGTGTTGCCAGTAGCACAGGCAGCCAGACAAGCCATATATAACTAGACAACATTACAGCTGTGACATAAATCAACAGGGAAGATCCAGGAGGCTGGCGCAATTGCCATCACGCTACTATCTGCTGCAGAGTGCTGATCAGGGTTTCAGAACTTTACTTCTAAGTGTAAATTACAGCTAGTGTTGCTCATTATCCACTTGTGTTCAAATTGGAAAATGTATGAATATAAGTATATTCAAAATAAGAAATATTGGTAAGCTATAACAAAAACTGTATTATGGTTTAACTTGATGTTTTTGTTCCAGGATTACCTGATAAAGCTTGGAAATGTACAATGCAGTCCAGAGCAGTTTGTAAGCAACAGAGCAGGCTCTGATAAGCTGCTCATAATTATTCAGAATGAAGACATTGCCAGCAGTATTCATAAGGTGAGTTCTGATCAGCTGTTTAAAATATCAGTCTTGTTTGCTTGCCCTCATTCCATAGACCTTTCGTGTTCACTCTTGCCAATAATAGTCTTCAGGAGTGCTATTTACTATTATACAATTTTATTAATAGTCTTCAGGAGTGCTATTTACTATTATACAATTTTATTTCATGAACTCTTTCATAATCTCCTGCTGCTTCTATTCTGAAGATACATTGATCTTTGTAGAGAATATCTGATAGGATGTGCTTGGTAGTGTCAGATTGCTGCAATCCTTAATCCCATGACTGTAAATTTGCGTAATCCGTTCATCCCATAATAAAACCTTTTTAACCCTCATCCTCCCCTGTAACTAAAAAAAAAAAAAAAAAACCACATTAACAAAAGTGGCAGTGTGTAAAAAAAAAAAAAAAAAAAAAAAAAAAAATAAAAATACGGTAGTTACCTAAGGGTCTGAGCATTTTTAATATGTATGTAATGCGGGTATATTACTATTATATTAGTAATAAGGGGCTTGTGCTTACTGATAGGGTAGAAACGAAAAAAAAATACCGTTATTTCCAGATAATATATTGTTGCCATACATTGTACTTGGAATATAATTTAAATGTATTTACATGTTGTGATAGCTGGGACTAACTGGCAAATAAAATGTGTGGTTTTTATTTACAGTAGCATTGTTTATTTTAAAACGATAGGGGATGGAAGTGGAGAAATGGTGTATTTTTTATTTTTTCCCTTTAAAATGCATAGAAAGTAGTATAAGCAAATATCACCCCTAAAAAGTCGAGGCAATAAAATCAAGGTATAGATCATTTAGGTGTGATGGGTAGTGATAAAGTTATTAATGAATGATTGGGAGGAATGCTACAGGGAAAAATTTGCTTCCATCCTTAAGGTGAAAACAATCCGCAGGCTGAAGTGGTTAATCTTTGGCATCCTTTTTGACTTTGTGCACACTACCGTATTTTTCGGACTATAAGACGCACTTTTTCTCCCCCAAAACTAGGGGGGGAAAGTAAGTGCGTCTTATAGTCCGGATGTACGATTTTAGAGTGCTCAGAACTTACGATCCACCTCTCTGCCGCATACGCAGCCTGAGCCCGCTCTGGATCCACTAGCTTGGCTGGGATGTTACCCTTCCTACGTCTGTAGATAGGCTCCGCCTACTTCCTCATGTCTGCAGCAGCGTGTCCTCTTCCTGCTACTGCTGGTGAGTGAGTTCGTGGTATTCCCCAGGTCTCGCTAAAGTCCAGGCTGCATCCAGCTTCTCTGCTCTCACTCTGTCTTCTGCCTTCTCTGCACGGCATTATTTACTACTGTATTAGTCTGTCTGTATCCACACTCCCGTCTCGTAGCTGAGAGCAGACGCAGGACGGGCAGGCAGATAGACCACACATACTGTGTATATCAAGCAGAGAACAGCGTGTTAGAACCATTCAATGCTGTCCGTTCATACACAGAAAGCTCTTAGCACTAACCTGACCTTTGTGATCACTGTCCGTCTTGCTGTTTGATGTGAGGTTAATGATCCTTCCGACCTCGAAATGCCAGCAAAGCTCAGGTTACTGCTAAGAGCTGTCTGAGTAAATGGACAGCTTTGACTGACTCTATACACATTGTGCTGTGTACTGTATACAGTTCTCTATGTGCCTGATGTGCTCTCTCAGTCAAAGCTGTGAGTTTAGCAATGCAGAGCTTGTGACTATTTCTAACATGCTGTGGTCTGCTCTGTATACAGTCTATATGCAGTGTTCTATGTGCCTGCTGTGCTGTCTGTCACAAGCTCTGCATTGCTATGCTCACTGCTTTTACAGGCTGTAACATGCTGTGGTCTGCTCTGTATACAGTCTGTGTACAGTTCACGATCTGCCTGCTGTGCTCTTTGTCACAGGGTTTGCATTGTTATGCTTGATGACCCAGCATGCAGTTGCTAAGCTACTACAGCTGCTTAGCCACATCTTTAATTATCCTGTCTGCCCAAAATTTGTCTCAAGCTAGTTCTTCTTTAATTGGCTGCCCAGCTCTTCCTCCACATTGTAGCTGCTGATCCAAAGCCTCCTGGAATTGGATGCAAATGCTGCCCTCAAGAGATCCCAGACTCAACAAATGCCAGTTGTAGTGTAGCTGGGAGAAGGCAGCAGGATTTAATGTACTGTAGCTGGGGGAGGGGGGGGGGCATTAGGAGTAAGTGTAATGTAGTGCAGTGTAGTTACTGGGGAAGCAGGGTTTAGTGTAACTGGGTAGTGTAGATAGCGACAGCTTAGGGGGAGATAAGATCCATAAGACACTCCTGGATCATGGACGCACTAGGTTTACTATATTTTTTCCCCCTGATTTTTACCCTCTAAAACTAGGTGCGTCTTATAGTCCGGAGCGTCTTATAGTCCGAAAAATATGGTATACATTTTACTTACAAAAATGCACCTCAGTAAAGGACCACTAAGTGAAAATTCGCATTAGCACTGAAAGCAATGTAATTTTAATGGAATAGTTTCCATTAAATTTTTTTTTTTTGTAGTCCGATCTGAAAAGAAATCAGATGGCTCACTGCAAATTTTCATACCACGCATCTGTTTACCATTTAACCACTTGAGGACCTAGGGCTTTCTACCCCTTAAGGACCGGCCACTTTTTGTCCATTCAGACCACTGCAGCTTTCACGGTTTATTGCTCGCTCATACAACCTACCACATAAATGAATTTTGGCTCCTTTTCTTGTCACTAATAAAGCTTTCTTTTGGTGCTATTTGATTGCTCCTGCAATTTTTACTTTTTATTATATTCATCAAAAAAGACATGAATTTTGGCAAAAAAATGATTTTTTTAACTTTCTGTGCTGACATTTTTCAAATAAAGTAAAATTTCTGTATACATGCAGCGCGAAAAATGTGGACAAACATGTTTTTGATTAAAAAAAAACCCATTCAGTGTATATTTATTGGTTTGGGTAAAAGTTATAGCGTTTACAAACTATGGTGCAAAAAGTGAATTTTCCCATTTTCAAGCATCTCTGACTTTTCTGACCCCCTGTCATGTTTCATGAGGGGCTAGAATTCCAGGATAGTATAAATACCCCCCAAATGACCCCATTTTGGAAAGAAGACATCCCAAAGTATTCACTGAGAGGCATAGTGAGTTCATAGAAGATATTATTTTTTGTCACAAGTAAGCGGAAAATGACACTTTGTGAGGAAAAAAAAAAAAAAGTTTCCATTTCTTCTAACTTGCGACAAAAAAAATGAAATCTGCCACGGACTCACCATGCCCCTCTCTGAATACCTTGAAGGGTCTACTTTCCAAAATGGGGTCATTTGTGGGGTGTGTTTACTGTCCTGACATTTTGGGGGGTGCTAAATTGTAAGCACCCCTGTAAAGCCTAAAGGTGCTCATTGGACTTTGGACCCCTTAGCGCAGTTAGGCTGCAAAAAAGTGCCACACATGTGGTATTGCCGTACTCAGGAGAAGTAGTATAATGTGTTTTGGGGTGTATTTTTACACATACCCATGCTGGGTGGGAGAAATACCTCTGTAAATGGACAATTGTGTGTAAAAAAATCAAAAGATTGTCATTTACAGAGGTATTTCTCCCACCCAGCATGGGTATGTGTAAAAATACACCCCAAAACACATTGTACTACTTCTCCCGAGTACGGCGATACCACATGTGTGGCACTTTTTTGCACCCTAACTGCACTAAGGGGCCCAAAGTCCAATGAGTACCTTTAGGATTTCACAGGTCATTTTCGTTTCAAGACTACTCCTCACGGTTTAGGGCCCCTAAAATGCCAGGGCAGTATAGGAACCCCACTAATGACCCCATTTTAGAAAGAAGACACCCCAAGGTATTCCGTTAGGAGTATGGTGAGTTCATAGAAGTTTTTATTTTTTTGTCACAAGTTAGCGGAAATTGATTTTAATAGTTTTTTTTCACAAAGTGTCATTTTCCGCTAACTTGTGACAAAAAATAAAATCTTCTATGAACTCACCATACTCCGTACGGAATACCTTTGGGTGTCTTCTTTCTAGAATGGGGTCATTTGTGGGGTTCCTATACTGCCCTGGCATTTTAGGGGCCCTAAACCGTGAGGAGTAGTCTTGAAACCAAATGTCGCAAAATGACCTGTGAAATCCTAAAGGTACTCATTGGACTTTGGGCCCCTTAGCGTACTTAGGGTGTAAAAAAGTGCCACACATGTGGTACCGCCGTACTCAGGAGAAGTAGTATAATGCGTTTTGGGGTGTATTTTTACACATACCCATGCTAAGTGGGAGAAATATCTCTGTAAATGACAATTGTTTGATTTTTTTACACACAATTGTCCATTTACATAGAAATTTCTCCCACCCAGCATGGGTATGTGTAAAAATACACCCCAAAACACATTATACTATTCCTGAGTACGGCGGTACCACATGTGTGACACTTTTTTGCAGCCTAGGTGCGCTAAGGGGCCCAACGTCCTATTCACAGGTCATTTTGAAGCATTTGTTTTCTAGACTACTCCTCGCGGTTTAGGGCCCCTAAAATGCCAGGGCAGTATAGGAACCCCACAAGTGACCCCATTTTAGAAAGAAGACACCCCAAGGTATTCCGTTAGGTGTATGGCGAGTTCATAGAAGATTTTATTTTTTGTCACAAGTTAGTGAAAAATGACACTTTGTGAAAAAAAACCAATAAAAATTAATTTCCGCTAACTTTTGACAAAAAATAAAATCTTCTATGAACTCGTCATACACCTAACAGAATACCTTGGGGTGTCTTTTTTTTCTAAAATGGGGTCACTTGTGGGGTTCCTATACCGCCCTGGCATTTTACAGGCCCCAAACCGTGAGTAGTCTGGAAACCAAATGTCTCAAAATGACTGTTCAGGGGTATAAGCATCTGCAAATTTTGATGACAGGTGGTCTATGAGGGGGCGAATTTTGTGGAACCGGTCATAAGCAGGGTGGCCTTTTAGATGACAGGTTGTATTGGGCCTGATCTGATGGATAGGAGTGCTAGGGGGGGTGACAGGAGGTGATTGATGGGTGTCTCAGGGGGTGGTTAGAGGGGAAAATAGATGCAATCAATGCACTGTTGAGGTGATCGGAAGGGGGTCTGAGGGGGATCTGAGGGTTTGGCCGAGTGATCAGGAGCCCACACGGGGCAAATTGGGGCCTGATCTGATGGGTAGGTGTGCTAGGGGGTGACAGGAGGTGATTGATGGGTGTCTCAAGGTGTGATTAGAGGGGGGAATAGATGCAAGCAATGCACTGGCGAGGTGATCAGGGCTGGGGTCTGAGGGCATTCTGAGGGTGTGGGCGGGTGATTGAGTGCCCTAGGGGCAGATAGGGGTCTAATCTGATAGGTAGCAGTGACAGGGGGTGATTGATGGGTAATTAGTGGGTGTTTAGGGGTAGAGAATAGATGGAAACACTGCGCTTGGGTGGTGATCTGATGTCGGATCTGCTGGTGATCTATTGGTGTGGGTGGGTGATCAGTTTGCCCGCAAGGGGCAGGTTAGGGGCTGATGGGTGGCAGTGACAGGGGGTGATTGATGGGTGATAGGTGATTGGCAGGTGATTGACAGGTGATCACTGGGTTATTACAGGGAAGAACAGATGTAATTAATGCACTGGTGAATTGATAAGGGGGGGTCAGAGGGCAATCTGAGCGTGTGGGCGGGTGATTGGGTGCCCGCAAGGGCAGATTAGGGTCTGATCTGATAGGTAAAAGTGACAGGTGGTGATAGGGGGTGATTGATGGGTAATTAGTGGGTGTTTAGAGGAGAGAATAGATGTAAACAATGGATTTGGGAGGTGATCTGATGTCGGATCTGCGGGCGATCTATTGGTGTGGGGGGGTGATCAGATTGCCCGCAAGGGGCAGGTTAGGGGCTGATTGATGGGTGGCAGTGACGGGGTGATTGACGGGTGATCAGGGGGATAGATGCATACAGTAAACGGGGGGGGGGGGGTCTGGGGAGAATCTGAGGGGTGGGGGGTGATCAGGAGGGGGCAGGGAGCAGGGGGGGGGGGGGGTAAAAAAAATAGCGTTGACAGATAGTGACAGGGAGTGATTGATGGGTGATTAGGGGGGTGATTGGGTGCAAACAGGGGTCTGGGGGGTGGGCTGGGGGGGGGGGGGTCTGATGGGTGCTGTGGGCGATCTGGGGCAGGGGGGGAGAAATCAGTGTGCTTGGGTGCAGACTAGGGTGGCTGCAGCCTGCCCTGGTGGTCCCTCGGACACTGGGACCACCAGGGCAGGAGGCAGCCTGTATAATACACTTTGTAAACATTACAAAGTGTATTATACACTTTGTATGCGGCGATCGCGGGGTTAACATCCCGCCGGCGCTTCCGTATAGCCGGCGGGATGTTGCGGCGGGCGAGCGGTGACAGTAGCCGGCGGAGGATCGCGTCACGGATGACGCGATCGCTCCGCCCATGCCCTTAGAAGGACCGCCGCCTCTGTGGGTGAGCCGGTCCTTCAGGGCTCCACTTCCCGGCCGCCTCTGTGCGTTAGGCGGTCGGGAAGTGGTTAAAGATTGTAGATTACGCTAGATGCATGCAAAATTTTGCATACCATAATGGGTAATTTTGCATACAGAAAAATGCGTGCAAAAATGTAATATCCTTGTAGAAACAGGCCTTAGACAATTTACTGTAGCAAAAAGCAGGCTGTGAAAATGCATGCAAAAATATTTTATAGAATCCTGTTAAGGTTTTCATGTTTTAGGTTTTTATAAAATGTTCATAGAAAAACAAGCACTTAAAGTGACACTTAAGTGAAATAAACTGAGATAAACAATTGTATCCATCCTCCTACTTCTAAAAATGACTTTTAGCTTGCCCACAGTTTTATGTTATGCTAACTTAAGAGTAAATGTTTGTCTCCGCTCAATGAAAGAGTCTGTGCTCTGTCTCATAGTGCTAAAATATATGAACTGTTGACCTTTTTAATCTATTCACTGTTCCCAGAAGCACAGTGCTCTGCCAGGAAAGTATCTTATGGCTGTTATTCCTTATCAGTGAGGGACGCTATAGTCTGACTGGAGAAAAACAGTCAGTTGCATAGCAGTATATTAACTCTTTCAGGCAGAGGAAGAAAAGCAACACAGCATATTTGAGTGCGTGGCACTGTACATTCCCTTTAACAGTAATCACAACTGGTTCATCAAAATGGCACATGGAATGTATGCACCATAAAAAGGACAATACAAGAATCTCATTCCACGCACTAGTAAACCATGAGGTATACATTAAGTTGAAAAAAAAGCATACAATAGAGAACAGTGTAAAACAAGGCTTTGAGTAGCCTGGAATAGTTATGTGTTTTGTACTATAACTGGCAAGGACACCAAACCTGCACCTATTAACTTGGCCACTTTCAGCTGAATTACAGGGTTGGTATAGCAAAGTTTGCCTAAATAAATCTTCCAGCCAAGAATAGGTTAAGATTATTGAACACATAAAATGGTGGGTAGCTTGGGCACTCCTCTGATGTCAGATCCCACGTGGATAGAGTAATTTATATACAGCAGCAAGCAAGAAGTTAGTCGGCACATGCAACCAATGTAGCATAAAAAAAAGCTTTATTCTTTTGGCTTTATGCAGGTTGTAACAACAAAGTTCAAGTTAAAAGTTGTCCTACCCGTTACTTTGAGTGGCTGTGGGGTGAGGTGGGAGCAGTGGCGGCCCCCACTGCTCCCACCTCACCCCACAGCCACTCAAAGTAACGGGTAGGACAACTTTTAACTTGAACTTTGTTGTTACAACCTGCATAAAGCCAAAAGAATAAAGCTTTTTTTTATGCTGCATTGGTTGCATGTGCCGACTAACTTCTTGCTTGCTGCTTACTATGACCTGCTGTCTCTTCAAGTCTGAGCACGCAAACTACAGCATTACCTGTTACTTATCCTCTAGCAACATCATTTGTTTTTATGCACGTTTTTGAGCAGTTGCAGTGCCGGTTCTATCTCTTCTACTTTATTGCTTGTAATTTATATACAGCAGGCCAATATTATCACAGTAAATGATTCTAATGAAGTAGAGTATACTTAGGCTCATTATTATAGGTTACTAGGATGAAGATCTGAGTTATGTTGTCAACTGAAGGGTGCTAAATTTAATGCAGGAATACAAAAGAGGGAGATGGAAAAGAAAGTGGGGAATGAGAAAGGGTACCCTGGGGGTGAAGCAGGGGCCTATACTCACTAATTTAATAGGGGCTGGATCCAATGGAACTAGCTAAAGGTTCTTAAAGAAGCAGAGTCCCTGTGCCCACAGCAGGGCCATATTAATTGTCAGCTAGGGGGACCAGACTGCTTGGAATTAATCTAATTTATCCAACATAACAGCCTTCATTTTTTCAAAGAATAATTATTGGGCCAGCAGAGAGGGTTGCTTCCAGCATGCTGCTATGGTTAGTTTGACTCAAACGTAGAAAAATGACCAGCACTGTCCATTTCTTAAAAAAGCAGATATTTACTCACCAGAACGTGTGAACAAAAAGTAGCTGGCCGAAGATCTCATCCAGACATGGGTTATGCCTCCATTACAGCCCGATCTGCCCACACAACGGACAGTTGCCGTTTCGAACGTATAGACCGTTCTTTGTCAACTGTCCGTTGTGTGGGCAGATCGGGCTATAATGGAGGCATAACTCATGTCTGAATCCTATCTTTGCCCATCTTTATGCAGCGAAGAGCTATGAATACAATTGAGCTATAATTACATCCTTGGGGCTTTTGGATGGTTTTGGATGTTCCTTGGGGCTTTTGTTCACATGTTCTGGTGAATAAATTCAGAAACTGCCAGTGCTGGTTCTACTTTTGAACTATGCAAAGTCTGTGCTAGCCACACGGACTAGACCTGGCACGACCATCAAAGCAAGAAAGGTGTGCTGTCTGATAAGTACCAATATGGTTAGTTTGACTGTCATGGAAATATAAAATGTGAGGCACTCTTGCGCTTTTGAGAGGCTTGAACTTTTCCCAGGATCCTTGCATATGTAGAATCTTAATACCATATAGATCCATTGGTAGACTTTGGTCCATAACCTCTTTGGGGCAGTCCCACTAGATATGCATATAAGTACCTTCCACCCGGCATCCCCTAAATCAATGTCCAGTCAAGTTTAGCCTGTTGTGATGGGGTCAAGTACCACCTGAACAAGAGTTCGTAATTTACCTCAATGAGGTTAGCACTAATAGTGCTCTTAGGTATGCGGGACCATATATATTGTAAATCATCATGTTAAAATGTAACCCCGGGCTCCTTTTACCACTTAAAAATGTAGGCAGGGTTCCGAGACAAGTGGCCAGATATCAGGTTTCACAAGGTTTTACAAACTTGCATGGATTTCACAATGTATCAGAGGTAGTTGTTAGAGAATAGGAAAACACGTCCCATCTGCAAGATCTTCTGGCTTACAGACTTAATCTTTGCCATTTTCTGTCGCATTGTGCACTAGGGATGATCAGTGAGATGCAAATCCTTCCAAGTTCATATGGATTTATACAACTTGAAAACAATCAAATCCTTCCAAGGTGGCATTCATTCCATTTTCAAGCTGCATAAATTGGCATACAGAATTTGCATAATCCGGTATGAATGATTTGAATTTTATTGCGTGTCCCTAATGTGCACTGCAGCCCTACGCTAAAACCTGGAGAGGAAAAAAATAGATAATCTAAAAAAAAAGGGGGTTTGCACTCTCACATGTGTGGGCCCCTGGGGTGCATTGGAATCTGTTTATAGTATACCCCAGAGGCTGTGGAAAATTATGGTGGATTGGGATCGACCGATCATATGTTGGGCATGTGCAACTCTGTGACTACCTGTAGAAAGTGAGAGATGGGCAGTGGTGTGTTAGGAGACGTACATAGAAAGGACAGCGGGCAGGAAGGGAGGTAGAGTGGTGGAGAGGAAAATTGGGATGTAAAAAGTCCTCCATTTCCCTTTTAAAAAGTCTTTACTACTACTGCTCAAAAGATATTCTGCACTGTTCATACTTAGTTGGTCAGGAAAGACGTGGGCGGAATGGCTGGAGATTGGTAGAGGGGATGGGGAAGAGTGAAACAAAGTGGAGAGGAAGAGCAGGTGTGAAAAGCTAAAATCCCACTTCAAAATGTATATTTTAAATTTATTTGCTAAGCTTGTACAATCAAGATTGTAGGTTAGATAAACTGGGTTTATTTAGTCTAGAGAAAAGACGCCTTAGAGGGGGATCTAATTAACATGTATAAATACATCAGAGGGCAATATAATAGCTTGGCGGATGAGCTTTTTGTCCCTAGGCCTTCTCTAAGGACTAGAGGACATGATCTGCGCATGGAGGAAAAAACGTTTTAGCCATTTATTTAGGAAAGGGTTCTTTACAGTAAGAGTGATTAAGATGTGGAATGCATTGCCACAGGAAGTTGTTATGGCAAACTCTATACCTGCATTTAAAGGGGGCTTAGATGCTTTCCTTGCGTTGAAAGACATCCATGGCTACAATTGCTGGGTGGTGCCTAGTGGTGTTGGTCCGGGGATTTTGTCTGGTTGCCATCTGGAGTAGGGAAGGAATTTTTCCCTTTAGGGGCTAATTGGACCATGCCTTGTAAGGGTTTTTTCGCCTTCCTCTGGATCAACAGGGATATTTGAGGGAGCAGGCTGGTGTTGTACTTTATACTGGTTGAACTCGATGGACGTATGTCTTTTTTCAACCAAAATAACTATGTAACTATGTATCATTTGTGGGACTCCTTAAAGTGAACCTTAAGTCAGAAAAAAAAAAGTTTTACTCACCTGGGGCTTCTACCAGCCCCCTGCAGCAGTCCTGTGCTCTCGCAGCCACTCACTAATCCTCTGGTCCCCCGCTGCCAGCTAGTTTCATTTTGCCGACAGGACTGGCCACGCGTAGCCTTTTCCGCATTCCCGACTGCAATTAGCGCTATTGCGGGCCGTAACGCGTAGAAAAATACGCGTTGCCGCATATCTATGCGTTTGTAATGCGGCAACGCGCATTTTTGTACGCGTTGCGGCCCGCAATAGCGCTAATTACAGTCGGGAATGCGAAGAAAGCTACGCATGGCCAGTCCTGACGGGCCTGTCGTCAAAAATGAAACTAGCTGGCAACGGGGGACCAGAGGATTAGTGAGTGGCTGCGAAGGCACAGGACTGCTGCAGGGGGGTGGTAGAAGCCCCAGGTGAGTAAAACTCTTTTTTTTTTTTTTTTCTGGCTTAAGTATCCCTTTGAAATCTTGAGGCTGTGCAAGGTATGTAGGGAAGAAGTTAGGGCAACAGCTTCCTATATGCAGAATTTGCCCCTATCTTCGATGAGAAAAAGATGCATGTGCAAAGTTCAATGTAGTATTCCATTTGTAGTTCCTGCCACATAAAACTGCTATGATAAGGAATTAGAGGGCTTGCCTTCCTGCACTATACTGTCTGCAGTACTGCATGCAATTTCCTATTCTACCAAACAAGCCTTTCATGCCTTTTTCATAACCAGGGTCTACCATTTTCTTTCTTGCCAGATCCCATCATTGATCACATTGAAGAGGCAGCCATGTGTCAGTTTTGCAGGTGTTGACAGCTTAGAGGATTTAAAAAACCACACTTATAATGAGCTTTTTGTTTCTGGTGGTTTAATTGTTTCTGATGACACTGTGCTGAATCCGGATACCATCACTGAAGGTAAGCGTCTCCTTAAGCTGTATTCACAGTGGGCCGTTGCGGTTTAAGGCGACGTTAAAGTCGCAACGTGTCTTTAAGAGGTAACGCACTGCAAGCAGTGAGTTACCACAACACATTTTTTTTAACGCGACTTTAACGTCGCACTGTGAACAGCAGATAGGATTAGTATTGCATTGTGGTAAGCTGCGTTATAAGACTTTATAACGCGCTGTGATAAGTTGTATAGTTACATAGTTAATTTGGTTGAAGAAAAGTTCATCAAGTCCAACCAGAAAAAGAAATAAAAAAACAAAACATCCTGAACCTGTACATATCCCAGCCCTAAAAGGGACAAATTTCTTCCCGACTCCACATGGCAGTCAAATAAATCCCTGGATCAACTCTTCTGGGAACCACCTAATAATTATAGCTGTGGACAGGCCCGTTTCTAGGGCCGTGCGGCCACCCTGAGCGCTATTGGGAGGGGGCGCTGTAATGGAGGGGGGAGCCGCAGCCGCGGGGAGGGCAGCCTGACCTCTCCCTCCCTTTCTCTCCCCAGGCGATTGGAACCAGGGACAGAGGTGAGTAGCTGTATACACCGCTTCCCTGCACGCTCACTCTGCAGTCCGAGGGGTGAGCACGGATGACGGCCCGACCTCTCCCCAGGGCCGCCCTCCGTGCTCACCCCTTGGACTGCAGAGGGAGAGGTTGGGCTGCCCTCCCTGCGGCTCCCCCCTCCATTATGGGGGGGGGGCACCTACCTACCTCACCTATACTGGGGGGCACCTACCTAACCTATACTGGGGAGCACCTACCTATTTAACCTATACTGGGGGGCACCTACCTAATGTAACCTATACGGGGGGCAGCTACCTATCTAACCTATATGGGGGGGGGGGGGGGGCAGCTACCTTTCTAACCTATACTGGGGGGGGGGAGGGGCTACCTATCTAACCTATACTGGGGGGGGGCAGCTATCTAACCTATACTGGGGGGGCACCTACCTAATCTAACCTATACTGGGGAGGCATCCTACCTAATCTAACCTATACTTGGGAGGCACCTACCTAATCTAACTTATACTGGGGGGGCAGCTACCTATCTAACCTATACTGGGGGGGCTGCCTGCCTAATCTAACCTATACGGGGGAGGCAGCTACCTAATCTAACCTATACTGGGGGTGGCACCTACCTATCTAACCTATACTGGGGGGCACTTACTTATCTAACCTGTATTGGGGGCACCTACCTACCTAGCTTATACAGGTGGCAACTATACTGGCTACCTATATTGGAGGCACCTACCTATCTAACCTATGTTGGGGGCAACTATTCTGGCTACCTAAATTAGAGGCACCCACCTAGCTAACCTGTACTGGGTGGCACCTACCTATCAAACATATACTGGGGTGCGCCTGCCTATCTAACCTATACTGGGGGGCAACTATACTGAAGGCACCTACCTGGCTAACCTATACTGGGGGGCAACTATACTGGCTCACCTATGCCTGGCTACCTATACTGGAGAGGGACCTTTAATGAGCTTTTTGTTTCTGATGATGATCAGTAAGCCAATACTTGTTCAGTAAGGAGTCCTTGGGCATGACTCCAACACTGCAGGGTGCCCTCCTGAGCACCGCCCTTAGTGGCTGCAGTCCTTGAGCGGTTTTTATTTCAACAGGTGAAAATCGCTATACAAATGTTAGCATTATTATATTAAGGTAAGGGGGCTTCATGCAAAGTTTTTGCTGCGCATGCCCACGGTCTCTAAATTACAAAATTGCCAAGTTCATGTTTATCTGCCTTGCCCATGACACATCATGACCACTGGTGCATGGCCACTCTCCAAGATCACACAGGTAGCAGTTAGAAATGTGATAAGTGTGCTTACTCAGGGTCTATGGCTAATAGTATTGGAGTCAGAGGAGCAGCAGAACAGCCAGGCAATATGCATTGTTTAAAAGGAAATAAATGTCAGCCTTCGTATACCTCCCATGGTACACACCATGTAATTTCCTATCAGATAGATGGGTCCATAGAAAATTTCTGAAAGATCCAATCGGATTTCTCATCACTTCTATGCAAATCGATCAGATAAATGATCGGAAATCGGATCGGACCTGTCAGAAATGATCTATTTGACTCAATTTATCTGATGGGAAATTGCATGGTGTGTACCAGGCTTAAGTTGAAGTGTGCTTGAAGGACTCTACAGCAAAAGGTGATCCCTATAATGGCTTTTACCTTTTCCATACCGGGTCAAGGGAAATTCCTGTGTAACATAGGCTTTACTGCTGAGACTGTACAGTGTATTTTGCACACTAACTTTGCAATGCTCACAATTATCTCTGGCAAAATTATTTTTGGTTTTCACTATATTCTAGATGCTCTGAAAAGATTCCTGCTGTTCCTGGAGGATAATTGACAGTCCTGAGGGAAAGTGGCAGTGGAAAAATACACTGCAAGTTTCAGAAGAAGCTTAAGGAATTGGGGAGGTGAGTGGATTTGGTTTTGTAAAGCAAGTCAGGAAATTGGTTATTTGGTGGTATAAATACGTAATTTTTCAATGAGAAGTGTTTAAAACTTTTTTTCTCTCAAATTGTGATTTTGAGTGGATACTGTTTCTGGATTTTTTAGGATTATATTGATACATTAGTTTACTTTCTGTCCGAGACCTCAGTGGATTTTAATATGGGGCCCCTAATGGTCTTGGGGATAAGACGTAGCACGCAACCAAACCTTGACCACCTCACATCTAGGCCTTTTTTCCCCCTTTTAGTACCCCCTGTACCATTATATTATAAATCTACATTTCATGCTGTCTTTTGTGTGGTGCTGTGACAAACGCTGTGTACTGAAACAGCATATAGGAACCATTAGCAGTGAGTGGAGGGGGCATTCCTGAGGACAGGCAGAGAGGAGGAAGTGTTGACACT
>NC_090654.1:173311449-173436449 GCF_040937935.1 Hyperolius riggenbachi | reverse complement strand
GAGGCAAGTGAGGCCTGCAGTTCTTTAGATGTTGTCCTGGGGTCTTTTGTGGCCTCTCGGATGAGTTTTCTCTGCGCTCTTGGGGTAATTTTGGTCGGCCGGCCACTCCTGGGAAGTTTCATCACTGTTCCATGTTTTTGCCATTTGTGGATAATGGCTCTCACTGTGGTTCGCTGGAGTCCCAAAGCTGTAGAAATGGCTTTATAACCTTTACCAGACTGATAGATCTCAATTACAGTACTTTTGTTCTCATTTGTTCCTGAATTTCTTTGGATCTTGGCATGATGTCTAGCTTTTGAGGTGCTTTTGGTCTACTTCTCTGTGTCAGATAGCTCCTATTTAAGTGATTTCTTGATTGAAACAGGTGTGGCAGTAATCAGGCCTGGGGGTGACTACAGAAATTGAACTCAGGTGTGATAAACCACAGTTAAGTTATTTTTTAACAAGGGGGGCAATCACTTTTTCACACAGGGCCATGTAGATTTTGAGTTTTTTTTCTCACTAAATAATAAAAATTATCATTTAAAACTGCATTTTGTGTTCAATTATGTTATCTTTGACTAATAGTTAACGGTTTTTGATGAGCAGAAACATTTAAGTGTGACAAACATGCAAAAGAATAAGAAATCAGGAAGGGGGCAAATAGTTTTTCACACCACTGTATGTGTGTGTGTATATATATATATGTGTGTGTGTGTATATATATATATACACACACACACACACACACACACACACACACACACACACACACACACACACACACACACACACACACACACACACACACACACACACACACACACACACACACACACACACACACACACACCTTCAGCTCCCTCGCCGTCCTCTTGGACTCTCTCGATCCTCCGCTAGGGGCCTCTGAATTTCCCAGGAGTCGCTGGGAGCGTTCTGCTAACGCTTTCCTCATATAGATGGCCTGATGTGCCCCTTTATTAGCCCCTGTATAGATAGCCAGACGGCCCCCCCCCCATTAAACCCTCCATATAGCCAGGTGTGCCGCTTTATATAAGTCCTTGTATAGATAGCCAAATGTGCACCTTTATCCCTTCAGGTATAGATAGCCAGATGTGAGCATTTATTTCCGCCTTCAGGAATTGCGCACAGATTTTCAATAGATTTTATGCTAAAAAACAATTGAAAATCTGTTTGTTGTCCGCTAATAACGACCGCCTCTGCCGATAATCTCGTGTGTGAACAGCAGCACCCAACCACTGCCTACAAAGCGAATCCAATCCAAAGCCCCCCTTCAATCAATTCGGCCAATCAAGGGCCAGCAGCTTTTGTTCTCCAGCTGCCACAAGCCCCTTCAGGAGAGTCTGGTCTGCTTGGATTTGTTGCATTTCCGATAAGATCATCATGACTGTCAGGTGTTTCGTCTTCCTATCTTACAACCACCACCTTACCCCTCATCTCAAACCAACCGTGTTTTATGTAACAATGTTTTGGTTTTTGGGGGGTTTTTGTTACATTTCACTTTTTTACACTTTCTGACTTGCTCTTCATGAGTACTAAAACAGTGTATGCATTTCAGGTAATGTTTAGCAAATCTTTCTAGCTATTTAATAAAATTTGGTTGAAAAAATTACTTACTGTACTAATAGTAGCGGTTCATTTCTGTAAAAAAAAAATGTGCTTCTTTCATATGTACTCGTTAATTTTTTTCTTTTTTTTTTTCTTCCTCTTTATTAGGATGAACAAAACGGCTTTGAACATGTTGACACTCATAAACACTTATCAAAAGAAGCATTTAGTGGAGATCCTCGCTTATCATAATTGTGATTCTCAGAACAGACAAGCTCCAGAACTGGACTGTCTGATCAAGCGGCAGGTTGAAAACATACAGCAACGGCACTTAATATTCCTGACAGGTACCTTATCCACTGCAATCCTCTATCAGTATTAGCAGTAAGGCCCAGTGCACACCGAGCGGTTTTTGGAGCGATCCGCCGGCCGCATCCGCCTCTAAAAACGCTTGTCTAATGTATTGCAATGGGATGGTGCACACCGGCGGTTTGCGGTTTTTGCCAAGCCGCAAACGCGCCTCCTGCTGCGCGTTTGCGGTTTTCGGAAGCGTTTCGTCCTCAATGTAAAGTATAGGAAAAACGCAAACCGCTCTGAAAAACGCTAGTTCAGAGCGGTTTGCCAGGCATTTTTGTTACAGTAGCTGTTCAGTAACAGCTTTTACTGTAACAATATGTGTAATCTGCTACACAAAAACGCACACAAAACCGCTAGGTATGTTTAGAAAACCTCTCTAAACATACCTAGAATCGCTCTGAAATCAGCTCCCAAAACCGCTAGCGTATTGCGGATCTGCTAGCGGTTTTGGTGTGCACTGGGCCTAACTGAGTGAGCATTCTCGGTTTATATGCCTCACCATGACAATTCTCTTGCAGAAAAGAATGAATCGCTGTTTTCTAGCCATGCTGAGAATGGAATTGTGGTGACACGAATGGAAGAGTTCATGCAGAATTTTACAAATCTTGTTGGGCACCATAACAGTAATGAAGAGAATTGCTTATCACAGCTGGTAAATCAAGAAAACAAACCAGGTACTTTAACATATGAATTACCCTGTACGTTCTGTAAAACTACTTAAAGTATCCATCCAAAATATATTCACTCAGTCTACTCTTCTACTACATAGATTTGGTAAGGTTAAATTCTTTTTGATGACTCTGGAAAGTTAATGGCTGCAATTGGGGACCAGGAGGGGTTAACAGCAGCACTGCATAAAGTACTGCACCCATCAATCTCTCCCGATCCCCAGTTGAAGCCATTAAAGGGAACCAGAGAGGAAGCACCCTTGGGTATTTTACCATATATATCAGTAAGAACATTAGAGAAAACACTGAAGCTGGCCATACACTAGGCCGATTCCCTGCCGATCGACAGCAGATTCGATCACTGGGATCGAATCTGCTGTCAAATCATTAACAATGCTAAATTTCAATCTATTTTGTCCTGAAATAGATCGGTCCCGTCGATTGCTCCTTGCGGGAAATTACCGTCGATCGGTCGCGGGTAGATAGCGCGTTGCTATCGGCGTTCGAATGCTCGACGACCGAAGCAATACAGCTGGAATACATTACCTGCTCCGCCGGCGCGACTCCCCAGGTCTCCGCTGTCTTCTTCTCCGCACTAGTCTCCGGGTCCGACAGGCTTCACTTCTTCCTGTCCCAGCAGGAAGTTTAAACAGTAGAGGGCGCTCTACTGTTTTAAACTTCCCCGAGACAAGAAGTGAAGCCTGCCGGACCTGGAGACCAGAACGGAGAAGAAGGTGGTGGGGTGTGTTGTAAGACACAATTTGTGATTTATATGTGAGTTTTCACTCAGTGTGTGTAACACTTGATAAAGGCCACTGGCCGAAACGTCGTGTGTTTTTTCTATTACTATGGTACAATAAACCAGCATTTTTGCACAAATCCAGGTGGAGACCCAGTCATTTTTGTCTTTGCTGCTGTGAATGTTACACACCTAAGAGGGATCCAGGTGTGGACTGGTTGACTCCCTGGTATATCTATTACTTTGCGGTAGAGCTGAGGGATCACTTTTCTTGCTGCAGAACGGAGAAGAAGACAGCGGAGACCTGGGGAGTTGCGCCGGCGGAGCAGGTAATGTATGCGGGGGGGGGGGGGGCGCGGCGGCAGCACCACCGCCACAGATTGTGAATCTATTTCAGCCTGAAACCGTTCACAATCTGTTTGCAGTAAAGGAAGCCATACGATCCCTCTCTTATCAGATTCGATCAGAGAGGGATCTGTTGGTCGAATCTGATGGCAAATCGACCAGTGTATGGCTACCTTAACCATGCTCTCTGTTTCATCCTCACTGCTAAAAGTGTCTGTTATCAGCTGTGATAAGAATCCCGGACTGAGCATTCAGTATGGCTTTGCAGGGAATAATTATAGCTGAGTCATTATAGCAGAGCCACAAGGGGGCAGGCTTGGGCTTGAAAAGACACCAGAGAACACAGACTCAGCTATAATCTTTCTGTAGCAAAGCTAGACTGAGTGCTCAGTCGGAGATTCTTATCAGAGGTGATAAATCAGATTAAACAGAGAACAATGAAACAAAGAGCAGATTAGGTGTTTACTGTCATGTTCCCACTGATTTATAAGGTAAAATACAAGAGGGTGCTTCATCTCTGGTTCTCTTTAACTCATATGGCCCCCAAAATCTGCCCATTAACACCCCCGCCCAGTATGTGTCTCCCTAAGGGCGCCAACCTCTCTACCTGTGTGGATCTAAGGCTAGCAGAGGGGCTGCAGCATAAACTAGCATACCTAAGCTGCTCTGGTAGCCTTAGATTCACACAAGAAGAGGGGGAGAGAGACTGGCACCCTTAGGGAGACATGTACTGATACTCTGATATTGGGACCCTTGTCTATAATCTGAGAAATTTAGGTCTCACTAGTACAAGGCAACCCCTATGACTCAAGTATAGAGTGACTATGTCTGACACACCGATCTCCGCTCCACTGAGTTTCGCCCAATCGTAGGGGTGCTGCTGCCGGATCTTGTCCGGCATGGCCTCTTCCTAATTTTTGGACAAACACTTTGAACCTATAGCAGCATGCGCTGGGTAATAATGAAATTACGCTTGCACACAGGGGGATGGTGCTACAACACGCAAACTGGCCCCTCCCCATGCCGCCAGGTCACCTCCTCCACTCCGTCACCGACCCTCCATATAGCTCTTTCCCAATCACCCACATTCTACAAGCATACCAGCTATTAGCCATTCAGTGTGGATCACTCTGCCACCAGCCACATAGGCACCCTGGTTTCTGTCTGATGTAATGACAGACACTCTTCATTGTGGTGGATTTGCTTTATTGCCACGGCAAATACCTCTTTCACCTGATTTTTAGTTTTATGTTGTGAGAAATACAGTGTGTATATATATATATATATATATATATATATATATATATATATATATATATATATATATATATATATATATATATAAATAATATCTCCTCTTGCATTTGTTTATTCAATCTGGGTAGTTAATGCTACTAACTTTAAATGTGCGTAAGAAAATAAGTATACTAACATGTTTACTTGCTATTGGAATTCCCTCCTACATCTTTACACTGCAGGCTCATCTTTTTAACATTAACAGAAAAAGTTAATGCTTTTGGAAATACCTGTAGGTGCTTTGCTTTTGTACTCTGTATGTGCTTTGCTGGGTTTTTTTTTTTGTTTTTTGTGTGGGAGCAAACTCCTTCTCTCAGCTTGGCTTCTTTGACCTCTGCAGTTGGCAGATTCTGGCATTTCACCTTTGGTCTCTGAGCTGGGATTTCACAATAAACTAACTTTTTCTTTTCGTTTTTTTTTTTTTTTTTGTTTTTGTTTTTTTCAAATCCCAACTTCTACGCCAAAGGACAATGACCGCACCACTTGATAGAAGAATTTTCCAATGCATGCTGAGTATAAGAGGCTGCCAGAGTGGGTATTCTAATTAAGTTAAACCTGGATTCTCTTTGCCATACAGCTCTCACCGAAGCTGATGTCAAGGAGGAAGAAGATATGTCTCTAGATTCAGAGGATGAGATGCCCCCGATAGAAGTCTGCACAACCAACCTGAAACCAGAACCTCACGTCGATGATGCTATGAGCCACTTAGAATCTGCTGAGGATTCTCAGAATGAAGCGTTAAAAAGGACACCCATTGTTGACCCTGAATTCATGCAGCCTATAACCCCAGTGTCGACGGCTGGTTCCACCACAGGTGGGGATAGCAACACAGCTTCCAACAATTATGGGGACTACGATAGCAGACCATTGGCCATTGCTCCTTTCAACCTCTTGACTCATCAGACTTTTCTAGGATCAATGTTATACCATAACCAAACATCAGGTGAAAACTTTTTCACAGGTTCATACAACCAGTCAGCGGAACAAGAGACATTTTCACACTCTAAATGGGATCAGAAGTGAGATGTAATATAGTTTTTCCTTTCACTTACGTGATGTAATTGAAATATTTATACATAAATGACATTTTGTAAAAATTTTGTTTTGTTATAAAAAAAAGTAAAATACAAATTTTATTATATGTGAAGACTTCTGCCTTTTTTGTATTTATGATGCAGAATGAACTGGTAGACCATGTATTTTGCCACTCTAGGAAAGTTTCACACTTAGTAACTCCTTTTTATACTTTGTTTTGAACAGTATTTGACTGACTGAAACCATATGTTTTATTCATTTTTATGGAATTTTTTTTTACTTACCTCAGTGGTTTCTACTTAAAACTTATTTTTTTCCTGATGCAGATAAAGGAGATTTAGCTTGCCAGTATAGTTTATTAAGAAAATGACTGTAAAGCATGAAAGATTTTTCTATATCAGAGAAAAGGTGAAAGTTGAACTCCAGGCAGACTGTTTAAATGCACATGATATAGAAATATATTTTTTTTATACATATAAAAATGTATGTGATATCTAATCTGCAAAAAGACCATTTAAGTGAGTGTCGGTCTTTAGCTATTCCAGCAACACACAAGCATTGTGCAGCTCAGCTGGGCAAAGTCCCTCCAGCTTGCTGATAAAATAATGCTGATCAGCAGCTAACTGGGTTGGTCAATGAGATGCAAATAATTTTGAGTTGATGTGTGATTATGCAAATACAATTTTCAAGCTGCATAATTTTGCATAATCCTGCATTAAATGACAAAAATTTGCACCTCATTGACTCTCTCTACTAAGAGATAAGGTACTTAATTGTATTTTGTTTTGTTTTTTCTTCTCCCAGTGATCAAGCTCACCACAAGCCTGACCTCAAAATGCAGTGCTGTGAATCTTGAAATGCCAGCATTTGTTACATGTGGGCAAAAGACTGAATAAGGGACTTTCAGTGGCTGTTTATAAAGTAAACTCTGATTCAGTAAACATTTGGTTATGGTAAACTAAATGTCCTGGCCAAGCACCATAAGTATATGGGAGTAACATATGGTATAGTAAAACCTGGATATAATAGAAGTTCTGTTATAGTAAACCTGTTTTTGGGCCCCTGCGATATTCTATACCTGGATATAATGGAGTGGATGCACGCATACCAGTCAGACCCATGAGCCGTGGCCAGTAAATTGTAGCCTGCATACTATCTGCAAACTAGTCTGGATTACCTCAAAAAGCAGCAGCCGGTGAAACCTATGCTTCCTGTGTAAACTGATCACTGAAGGAATTGCCTATAATCTGTGACTTGTTTGTGCATGGCTGCCTGCAACCATACAGCATCATCCAGGCTGCACAGACATGTGGACAGAGGAACACACTATATAAGTACTGTACCAGCATTAACTGGTGAGATCTACTGTAGGATTTCAGTGCATGCTGTTGTGATTATTGCATGCAAATAACTGCATATAGAGCACTTTGTGTTTATATATAGCTAAATTGTCTGTGCTCCCTTGCTGAAGTTTCTGAAAAGAAAAAAAACTGCTCCCAATTATTGACTGAATTAAGCACAAAATATACTGTAGTACAGTATCTTGAGTATGATCATTTCTGATACCGTAAATCACTTTGCCCGGGCCCTTGGAGTTTACTATATAAATAGATTCCACTGTAGTGCATTGACTGCGTTAAATATTCTGTTGGTGAACATTTTATTTATTTTCAACTTGCCTGGAGTTCATCTTTACTTGCAACCTGTAAGTTAATCTTTGTAGCACATCATCCACTCAATTAAAATGCTGCTTATTTAAACATTTCCAGGTGTTTTACTCTTTTGTGAGAAATATATACATGATATAAGTTTTTTGTTGTCACTGCACTATTATAAATGACTGCGCACTCTGACATTATTCAGTACATTGTGGCTTCTATGGAAAGTTTCAAACCATACACTGCAAAATATAGTGGCTAAATAATCTTACTCTAGTTGCAGATAGCAAATGGAGGACTGTATCTACTCATTCGCTGTATGGCACAATATAGGACTCTAAAATAGTAAGTTAAGTAATATGCCACCCACTTTGCAATGCTCTTTCCTTAGGGCCCTTTTACACTTAATGCGTTTGTATGCATTTTTCCATAGCAGTGCATTGTGAAGAATATTTCAGTTAAAACACACATGTATAATGGGAACTGTGCCATAGGAAAACGTATGCATTACTTTGAAAATAATCATTTGCTCTCTGTTATAACAAAGAAAACTTAAGTGCAAAAGGGGGCTAAGGCACCTTTTACACTTTATCACAGCTCTTATAAACAGCAACTGATTATCGGCCATTTCTAACTCTCTATTCACAAAGTGGAAAACTGTTGGCACTTGTCAGGAGCACAGGTACTGAGGGCTCAACTAAATCTAATGCTGAACAAAGCAAATTATGATACCAGTATAGATAGGTGAATATGAATAATGTGACAAAATTCCAGTTTTATGGGCTGGAACTGTGCTACAACATTCTTTTCGCGCTCCCTAATAGTCCTACCTGATTTCAGCCAGCCAGTAGTTGCAGCCAAGTGGCACACAGATGCTTAACAGGTCACAATTGCTTAAAATTGTGTGCGTTTTCCACAATGCTTCCCAATGCACAATAACAGTGCACTGGGGGCAATGTGTGATTTCCCACACCGGGAAAAAAAAGCTGGCACTGTTGCACAATGTGCGTGATTTCCTACTGATGACAGCTGGTTTTAGCTGGCTGCCACCAAGGATGCATATTTGTCTGCAGAAAACAGACATTTTTCCCTATAGACTCAAGTGCCCTGCTTGATAGTCAATAAGATGCTAATAATTCTGACTTGTTTGGAACACAAGTGGTAGCTGCTCTGATCAAGCTAATAACTAGCACACGAGGAACAGGAGGCTGGCCTATGCATGAGACAAACACTGTTACGAGGCAGGTGCATCCCCTGTTGGCACAAGGGTACCCTCAATGGAATTTGCCTTGTTGCAGCTGACTTACCACACATGCCTGTGGCTATTCTACACCAAATAATCTTGAAGACTGAGCTCTTGTGTTCATCTGCTAGTTTCATGTCTGAGCAGAGGTTTCTTTTTAAGGACTCCCGAGGTGAGAAACTTTTTTTTTTTAACTTACCTGGGGCTTCTTCCAGCCCCTACAAGTTGCCTGTCACTTACTGCAGCTCCGATCTTCCTTTGTCTCCCACTGGCAGCCTCTGAAGATCGCCGACCCTGGATGGGTAGACATCTTCTGTGCGGACACACCCATGTCATCAGGAGAGTACTGCGCAGGTGCAGTACGCTCCAAGTGACCAGAGCTGCAGTGAGGGGACACATGACATGTAGGAGGCTGGAAAAAGCCTATATTACTTTGGGTGTCTGTGATGATATATAACATAGGACACTGGCAAAGGCTATTATGGAAAGGATTCAGCTGTAGAATTATTCCACCAAAACTTCTTGGATTTCTGCAACCTTGATATTCCAGTAAAACAAAAAACTTAACAGCAGCATAAGCATAACTACCAGCATATGTAGTATCCACAGACAGAGCACTCCAAACAGTCCAAGAAGTTTAAAGGTAAAGTCGAGTCAATTAGTCCAGTATTCCATATACAAGCAATTGGAATTTTTCACTCCTGTAACTGTCGGATCCAGGAGGTTGGAGAAACGGCACCACAGCTTGCTGTCTCCTTCACAGACTCCCTCCACAAGCCCCAACTACCTGACCTTATATGCAGATACAGGATCCTAGCTACCTGGAGACTCCTTTGCTCCCAGACCATTCAATAAATACAGACAATCCCCTCCTTCAGGAGCCAGCAGTCAGACCATTGTCTATTGGTAAACAGGAGCGGATAAGGGCAAGTCTGCTAGCAGACAGTAGAACAATAGAAACTCCACCTGACTCCAGAAAGCTAAAATAAACATGACAATATACAGATCACTGCAGGAAAAATTACATATTGCAAGAATAATAACATACATCAGCGTCCTTTAACCTTTTCAGGACCACGTGCATTAGATTCTACGCTGCACTTGTGGCTGTTCTAGCCTGATGCGGCGTAGAATCCGCTCCCGACGCGATCGTGTGCACCCGGAGGGGGAGATTAAGCTGTCATATGACAGCCGACATCTCCCCCGAGTGATCAGCAGCCATCGCGTATGGCTGCTGATCACGTGATCACTATGATCGCCGTCGGATCGCAGTGATCAGTTTGACAACTGCGGCGGCAGGGGGGAAAAGAGGATCCACTCACCTCCCTGCCGTTCCCGCGACGATCGGCACCCCCTTCCGCTCTGGCCGGCATCTCCGCTCCGTCTGACGTCAGCGCCGGGTCCCGGCTTGATGACGTCATCAAGCCACGACCCGGAACTGATCGTCAGACAGAATGGAGATGCCGGCCGGAGAAGAGGGTCCCGTGCGGCTCATCGCTGGAGCCTGGAAGGTAAGTGAAGGCTGCTGGCAGAAGGGGGGGCCCAGGCCACCATGGGGGGACACAAATCCAGGCAGCCACAGACGGGATCCGGCCGCCTGACCCCCCCCCCCCCCCCCAAATGCGCGCACTCCCTTCCCGCTCAAAATGCCTGGTCCTTAAGGGGGGGGGGGTAGGGAAGGTGGCCGGTCCCGAAAAGGTTAAAGAGGAACTGAACTCAGAATATAAAAACAGAGCATTGCAATCTATGTTAAAAATTGTAGGCAAACACAGTACAATATATGTACAAAAATGTGAATAAACTATAATATACAATTATATTGATAAGCCACACCCTCTGTGACCCTACTCTGCTGAGGCAAGGCTCCCAGCGATCAATGGGAGACCTTCTGCTTATGCAAATCCCCTGCAGCTTTGTTTGTTGACACAGTGAGTCATCAGGAGGCACTGTGAAAAGAGAATCCTGACAGCCAGCTGAGGGACTGTAGAAACTTAACTTTGTTGTAAGGCAATGGGAAACACTGGGCTAGCTGATAAAAAGTGCAATTAGAGGGCAGCATGATGCAGAGCTGTGCATGGAGGGTCCATGGGCAAAAATCTGTCTGGTCTCTCCATTGTTATGACTGCATGTTTGGATAAGGTGTTAAACAAATTGAAATGTTTTTGCCAGTCCCTAGACTCCAGGACGACTGCTTTCTGACTTGTGTGAGTGACTGGCAGGGAGTCACATTACAGGCAAGTAGCCTCTGTGTGATGTGGGTCTGCAATACAGATAAGATCTCTGCTCCATCTCCGGCTATTCTCAATTTCTCCCTATACCTCTTCTTTCTGGACTAGAGCACGCCAAAATCACAATAGCAATCGCTAGCAATTTGTGAGCGCAATTTTTAGAGCGATTTTTGAATGAATCGCTCCAAAAAATGCTACATGCAGTGTGTTTGCGTTTTTTAAAAAAATCACTACGCTACGGTGAGAACGCAGTCATAGGGGTAACATTAGCCAAGCGCTTTTCAAATCATTGTAGATTTGAAAACCGTTCAGAAGTACTCTTGGTTTAAAAACGGGCTCTAGGTCTGCTTTTCACCGCGCCCGTCCGCCGCCCGCTTACCCAGCCACCCGCGTCTGTCGCCCGCTCACCCGCCGCACATCCGCTCACACGCCGCCCGCTCGGCTCCTTTGCCCCGTCCTCCTGTGTGTGAGGGGCTGGGTCCGTGCTGCGCACATGCGCAGTAGCAAAACACACGGACCCAGCTACACAGAGACAACTGTCCCTGCTGTACGTAGGGACAGTTGCCTATTATTATATAGGATTTATATAGCGCCATCTTTCGCAGTGCTGTACAGAGCATATTGTCTTGTCACTTAACTATCTTTTTCCTTCTCTTTCAGATTTTCTCTCCTCACCATTTCTCCCCTTCTCTGCATAAGGGCTCAGACACACTATAAGCGCTTTTCTGAGCGATTTTACTGCGATCGCGATTTTAATGTAAGTCAATGGGAGCTCTTTTTAAAAGCTTTCAGAAAGTTCTGATGGCTAAAAAGTGCTCATAAAAGCGCTTATAGTGCTTCACAGTGTAAATAGGACTGAACAAGTTTTTCCCTGGAAAAAAAATGAATACATTTATATGCTTCACTGTTAATGCTTCACTCTATATAAAACTAAACAAATGTCCACTAAAAACATATAACAGTCCTCCTTACACTGAAGCACCAAACCTCTCTTAGTGTGTATGTGAACTGATAACGAGAGGGGGACATTGGGCTTGATTCACAAAGCTGTGCTAACTGTTTAGCACGGGCGTGCTAAACAGCTAGCACGTAAAGTGCTGCGCCATTTGCGCGCGATAACGCGGACTTTTGTCTGCGATCGCGGCACTTTGCGCGCGCAAAAGTTCGCAAGCGGTACTTAACGTGCTAACTGTTTAGCACGCCCATGCTGAACAGTTAGCACGGCTTTGTGAATCAAGCCCATTGTGTATCTAAAAGGGTTGCTATTTTGCTAATTTCAGTAAAAACATTTTTTTGCCAGAGTAAAGTAATATCAGTGAAGCGATTCAGTGTAAAAAGGACTGAACAAGTTTTTCCCCAGAAAAAACATGACTACATTCATATGCTTCACTCTATTAAACTAAACAAATATCCAATAAAAAAATATAACAGTCCTTTTTACACTGTGAAGCACCAAACCTCTATTAGTGTGTATGTGAACTAATAGTGAGAGGGGGAGATTGTGGGTTGCTTTTTGGCCCCCCAAAAAAATAGTTTTTCCTGAAATTAAGAGTGAAATAACAGTGAAGCATATGCGTGCCTGTCATATTTTTTTTAGTGGACATTTGGTCGGTTTTATAAAGAGTGAAGCATATATATTTATTTTTGGGAAAAACCTGTTCAGTCTTTTTTACACTGTAAAGTGCCAAACCTCTCTTAGGGTGTACGTATGTGAATTGATAACGAGAGGAGACGATTGTGTATCTGAAAGGGTTGTTTTTTGGCAAAAAAAAAAAAAAAATTTTCCTAAAGTTAGCAAGAGTGAAGTAATATCAGTGAAGCATATGCGTGCCTGTCTTTTTTTTTTTTTTTTTTTAGTGGACATTTGGTCAGATTTATAAAGAGTGAAGTATATAAGTGCGATATATATATATATATATATATATATATATATATATATATATATATATAATCTCTCTACAGGATGACAAGCAGCCGATCTCACACTGCAGGAGGCATAGTTAGAGAAAAAATAATAATACTTTATCAAGGCATGGGCCAGTATAGTGCAGAGCAGCAGCAGAAGCCACAGCTGTCACTTTCCTGTAACAGGGCGACTGCTGATGACCTCATGACACTGGGCTGCAAATCTCATTCTGTGGGCGTGAATGGGCATGTCTAACTCCAACTGTGACACCGCCCACAGAATCAGACTCTGCACCTCCCATGGAGTGAGAGCTGCAAGATGGAGGGAGAGAGTTGCAAGATGGAGCCTGCCATTCTCTTTTATTCATAGTTGTATTGCTCAAATATATCTACTTTTATATTGCCCTTCACAAGTGTTTTGTGGCTAATCATTCATTTCAAAGGGATAAGGAGGCCCAATTTAGTGACTTTTATGGTTCAGTTCCTCCTCCTTGCCGGTTCAATTCCCCGGCAAGGAGGCAGCGCAGGAGGGTTTTTTATTTTTTTAAATCATGTAGCGAGCCTAGGGCTCGCTACATGATAGCCGCTGAGCGGCGGCATCCCCCCACCCACTCCGATCGCCTTCGGTGATTAGCGTAAGCAGGAAATCCCGTTCAGAACGGGATTTCCTGCAGGGCTTCCCCAGTCGCCATGGCGACCGGGCGGGATGACGTCACCGACGTCATGGATGTCGGGATGTCATAGGGAATCCCGATCCGCCCCTCAACGCTGCCTGGCACTGATTGGCCAGGCAGCGCAGGAGTCTGGGGCGGGGGGGAGCGACTCGGCGCGGCGAGCGGCGGCGATCGGGAGTTACAAGCAGCTAGCAAAGTGCTAGCTGCTTGTAACAAAAAAAAATTATGCAAATCGGCCCAGCGGGGCCTGAGCAATCCTCCTGCGCAGGTTACCCCGAACTGAGTTCGGGATAACTGGCAAGGAGCTTAAAGCAGTATTGTCACCATAAAAATCTAATTTCAACAGCAACTGGTCTGAGTGTATTAAAGTGGATCCGAGATGAAAAACGTAAATGATCATTTCTTTCTGTGATACAATGCGGGCAGCCATGTTCTGCTTGTCACCATTACACACAGGTAAAGCTACTTTGCATCTCCACTCCTCAGCCTGTGTAAACTCCACGCCACTCTCTGCCCCCTTGCCTCTGAAATCTTGTGCATGCTCAGTGGGAGACAGCAGAGAAGCAAAAAGACAGCTGGGGAAAGAGAAAGGATGAGGGCACACAGCACAGTTTCTAGAAAGCAGAAAAATGTATGATAAAATGGTGGCCAGCAGCACTGCAGAGGATTGCAGGACATATCACAGAGTTCTCCGACTTAAAGGGATACTGTAGGGGGGTCGGGGGAAAATGAGCTGAACTTACCTGGGGCTTCTAATGGTCCCCCGCAGACATCCTGTGTTGGCGCAGCCACTCACCAATGCTCCGGCCCCGCCTCCGGTTCACTTCTGGAATTTCTGACTTTAAAGTCAGAAAACCACTGCGCCTGCACGCCCGTGTCCTCGCTCCCGCTGATGTCACCAGGAGTATACTGCGCAGACACAGAACATACTGGGCCTGCGCTGTGCGCTCTTGATGACATCAGCGGGATCGAGGACACGGCAACGCAGGCGCAGTGGTTTTCAGACTTTAAAGTCAGAAATTCCAGAAGTGAACCGGAGGCGGGGCCGGAGCATCGGTGAGCGGCTGCGCGGGCACAGGATGTCTGCGGGGGACCATTAGAAGCCCCGGGTAAGTTCAGCTCATTTTCCCCCGACCCCCCTACAGTATCCCTTTAATTTAGAAAAACAATACAGCATTAGCCATTGTGTACCTTAACATACTACTGTGCAGTGTCAGTGTTCAATTTCTTGCACACTCCCTGCACTCTTCTGCAGAAACACTAGCAGCTTTCTGTCCTGGCTGCCTCATGCTTGTGTCTGTAAATGGGGGCGGGGCTGCTGTAGATATACAGCACATTCCTCTCTCCTCTGCCAGGCCAAGTGCCTGAGTGTCAGATAACGGCAGGGGGGGAGAGAGAGCCCGGCCAGGCAGCAAGTTACCCAACTGAGCTCCAGTTGATATGGAGCATTCAGGCACTTATTACTCTGCAGGCAGCTGTGCACGAGTGGACAGGGCTTTTTTGTGATGGGCAATTCAGCATGTGTTGCTCTCCACTGCCCCTTTGAAGTGACAGTGAAGTACCCTGCACAGAAATCCAACTCTGGTAGCAGGTGTGCATAGCCGGCCTTTGACCTGAGCGACCAGAGCGGTCACTCAGGGTGCCGACTTCCAAGGGGGCGCCTATACCTGATTTCCTATACTGGGGGCACCTATAGCTGGCTACCTTTTACTGAGGGCACCAACACCTGGCTATCTAAACTGGAGACATCTACGTCTGGCTACCTATGAGGGGGATGGAGACCTTAACTGACTTCCTATACTGGAGGCATCTATGCTTGGCAACCTATATTGAGGGCACCTACATATGAGATCCTAAACTGGGAGGGGCACCTATGCCTGGCTACCTGCCTATACTGAGTCTGAGGGCTTTTTTTTTTGGGGGGGGGGGGGCAGCACTGCGGCTAGCCTATAACACGTGGTGCAAATTGTCAGTGTTGTGCTATCATTCTAAATGGGGGGAAGGTGGCTAACTGTCCCACTGTCCTAGGAGATATCTCAGGAGAAAAGGTGAATTGCATATGGGTGTGTGTGTGTGTGTGTGTGTGTGTGTGTGTGTGTGTGTGTGTGTGTGTGTGTGTGTGTGTGTGTATACACACACGTGCACGCGGAAAAAGGATGAAGGGGGGGGCGCACAAAAATCAGGTTTCGCACAGGGCGCTGTGAAACCTAAGGCCGGCCCTGCAGGTGTGCTGCGTTATTACCCATCCTGACTCCAGAAGCTCTCCACATGATGACAGCACATGAGTTCAATGAGTGGGCACCTCCCCTTAGGCTTCTGATTGGGCTGATGCGGCTAGGAAGATGCAGAGTAACCAGAAAAGTAGTGTCTGCAGTCAGTGATGCTGCTCAAAGAGTTCAGAATCTCCCAGCTGGTAATGCCTCCTCCCCAAACTGAGCTCCCATGAGAACTTGCTACATGGGACTCTAACGCCTTAGCATTGGAGAGGAGCTGTGGGGGTGGCTTGATTACTTCATATGGAATAAAGGCATTAAAACTTAAAATAAATTTGGCTTGAGGAATGCCCTGTAAAGTACATGTACGGGGCACAATTGTGAAATGTGTGAAAGTTTATCTCAGATCCACTTTAAGTGATAAAGATGCTAAGCCTGCATTTAAAACTTGCAAAACGGTTTCTGCTGTTATGGTTTGTAGTTATCACAAACTTTGGCACTAGGGCCAGTGCTCCTAAAGAGTTGAATGCTGGGAGTTCTTTTTATCTGTAATATATTCATCCTCTTCCATTTATTTTCCTGTCTAGCTGCTTATCAGAAACACCCTCTGATTACTTGTGTTCACAAGCAAGGCTGAGGTGACTCTGTCTTTTTTTTATTTACACATCCAATCACTGTGCAGTTGTTAGTATACACCTCAGTGGGAGTGTCTGAAGACTCTGGGAGGAGGGCAGCTAATGAATACACAATGAGCAAGAGAAGGGAGGGGGGGAAACCAAGAGTCAGGGAGGATATGTCATCAGCATTAGCTTGGCAAAATGGCCACTGCCTAGAATAGGATTTTCTGCTTTTCCTTTTATAAAATTCACAGGAATCATTACGTGGATAGCACAATACATCTATTATGTAAGTAGAATTAATATTTATCTATTTACGTGTTTTTATTTCTAGGTTAGCATGGGTGTCACTTGTTCTTTAAAGTTTTTATCATGCATAGCCCACCCTCTTGCTCCTCATGTACAAGTTATTAGCCTGATCTGAGCAGCTACCATTTATTTGTTCTTTGCTTGGAATTTGGCATGTGAAATGCACTTCCTGCTGAATACCCTACCCATCAAAAACCACATCAGTTATGTTGGGTACACACCAAGATTTTCTGGTCGATTTACTGTCAGATTGATTATTTCCAACATGTCCGATTTGCTTTTCGATCGAGCATTTTCTGATCGGAAAGCAAATCAGACATGTTGAAGATTGATCCGACAGTAAATCGGTAAATCTCAGTGTGTACCCAACATCAGTTTAGGCATACCTGTGCACAAAAGTGGTCCGACCATATATTTTAGATTTGTTTATTTGCTTGGCGTTAAGTTGATTTTTAACAGTATTCACATCTACCTGTAATGTCTGCACCATAAAATTTTTAAAATTCTGATACTGGGAAGTAACCGGCTGGAGAAAAATTATTAACTTCAAAGGTTTCTAATTTGATACAACCTGTATCCAAATGCAACAACTCAGGGAAAATAGCATCTCATTGATCATGTCTATTTAGAGGTTCTAAGTTTGTGTAGCTTGAAACACGTGTGTTGAAAGTACACAAAATATTTGCTTTTTGCAACAGAGATGAAGAAAACTTAAAGGAACACCATCAAAGTTTGACTTTTTTTTTTCTGATCCTCTTTAATAGGAACTCCAAGAGAAGAGACCCAGCACCGTCTTCAAGTGTATTATAAGCTCTTTTATTTATTTAAGGCATCAAAAAGACAAAAAGGGCAAGTCTGTGCGACGTTTCGAGAGGCGACTCCTCTCTTTCTCAAGCTGACAAGCCCTCTGAATACATAAGACACAATCAGCCTTAAATAGTCCTTGCTCCACTAGGGAGCCAATCAAAATGGTCTGGACGCCCTGTCATCAACCAATTAGGTTAAGTTCCTGCTTGCAGGCCCTCCCATCTGGTGGAGGACCTGATGGGGAACTACATCTATTTATACACTCCAATCATTTTAAAATGGCCGCTAGAGGGTCGACCAATGGGGGTAGAGCATGTTCTGAATGGAAAAAACGTCATTCAACCGTCATGCGGAAATCCGCATTGAAAATCCGCATGTGGTTGCGTTCAATGCGTATGCGTAAAAACGTACGCGTAAAACCATATTCCAATACTATGACCACGCGGAAATCCGCATTGGATATCCGCATATGGTTAAAAATTAATGCGTATGCGTAAAAACGTACGCGTAAACACCCGGAAGCAAAAAATCGTCTAAACCATAGACGTTTCAATCCAATCGCCTATACCGGTTACGCATAAAATTGATCTATACCGATTGAAAAATGTACATGCTCCTAACCCTAATAGGAATGAGTGTCAACAATATAGAATATATGATAAGAGAAATCTGAAAAAAATATAAAAAGGAAAAAATGACAAAACTCACGCTAGGTGTCTGGCGGCCACCCACAGCGGCGGCCAGACACCGAACGTCACAAAAAATGAATATAAACCACATCTCACCCTCCCAGACTGGCGTCCGTCTTAATCGCGGCGGCCAGTCTGGGCTAGCGAGAACAAAATTACCAATTCTGTCCCGACTGGCGTCCATCCCTGGCGGCCACTCGGGAAAGAAACAGGCAAAAAATCAAAAAATATATGCTTTGAAGGCCAGCCCGGACTGGCGGCCACATATCAGCGGCGGCCAGTCCAGGAGAGCCAACAAATCAACATAGTCAATAAATATATTTTTTTCAAAACAAATAATAAGTTTTGCTATAAACTCCTCTCCCCCCCGGCCGGCGGCCACCAATTGTGGCCGCAGGTCGGGAAGGATCGGGAAAAAAAGAAAACAGAACCAACCCAAAAAGGAGACTCCAGGCGTCCAGACCAAACAATAAACAACAAGACATCTATCTATAAACACATGGACCCAACTCGTATTTTCAATGCGGATTTCCGCATGACGGTTGAATGACGTTTTTTCCATTCAGAACATGCTCTACCCCCATTGGTCGGCCCTCTAGCGGCCATTTTAAAATGATTGGAGTGTATAAATAGATTTAGTTCCCCATCAGGTCCTCCACCAGATGGGAGGGCCTGCAAGCAGGAACTTAACCTAATTGGTTGATGACAGGGCGTCCAGACCATTTTGATTGGCTCCCTAGTGGAGCAAGGACTATTTAAGGCTGATTGTGTCTTATGTATTCAGAGGGCTTGTCAGCTTGAGAAAGAGAGGAGTCGCCTCTCGAAACGTCGCACAGACTTGCCCTTTTTGTCTTTTTGATGCCTTAAATAAATAAAAGAGCTTATAATACACTTGAAGACGGTGCTGGGTCTCTTCTCTTGGAGTTCCTGCTTGCTGTTCCTGGAGACAGAGGGACAACGACCAATAGCACGTCGCATCTAGATGGTTGGGTGCTGCCTGTAACCACTTGATCCTCTTTAATAGAAAGAAGGGAGTTGGGGGGGGGGAGGGGGGGCGAAATCATGTCATTACTTTTACTACCACTTTCACTTTATCAGATCTTACATATGCTTTGCTAGGAGTGGAGTCACCGATGGGTCTGCAAGGCAAGCCCTCTGCCCTGTCCTGCTTGCATTAACAATCCAGAGATGTGGGGGCAGACAGCACTATTTAGATATTCATTGAATAGTGAACTCCATAGTCTGTATGTAATCTGCCTGCCCACACCATAGCATGGATTGTTTATCCAAGCAGGATAGGGCAGAGGCAGAGATTGTCTAATCTTGTTGCTGTGCAGACCTGTCACCCAACTCCACTCCTAGCACAGCATATATAAAATCTAATAAAGTGACAGTAGTAGTAGTAGTAAAATAAAAGAAAAACAAACATTATTACTAACTCCCTTCTGCCTATTAAAGGGGATAAGAAAAAGTTACTTTGGATGTCTACCAGGCTTAAAGGAACACTGTTTTTTTTTTATTTGCCAATTTTACCACTTCCTTGTAGTATGAGCTTATGTTCATAGTATTCAAAATGTGTTTGTCCTCATGCTACATGAAGGTGGCAACATGTCAATTAAAATGAGATATGTTTACCAAGCTTAAGCTGTCTGAACAGATCCAAATAGATAATTCTGTTAAATTTATCTACATGGGGTAGGATCCATAAAGTGCACCTGAGACAAATGGAGAAAGGTTTTTTCTTTTTTTTTTACTCACCTGAGACTTCTTCAGAATTTTTTTTTCTTTTTCCAGCCCCTGTAGGCAGTCTACTCCCTCTATGTTCTCTCCTTGTCACCTCCGTTGTCAGCCCTGTAAAGCCCGACTTGGCTGAGTCAGTCACAAAATACTGCGTAGGCATGCTCCTGGCCACGTGCACCACCCCATCCTGCTCCCGTTGCCGGTAGCATCCTGCACATGCAGTTTTCACAAACTGTAACTGCGCTTATGGGATTGCAATGGAGGAGGCATGCGGCCTGGAACCAACATATTTGTAGTGTCCAATAACCCAGCTGAATTGTGGACTTCACAACGGCAAAATAAAAAGGGACCAGACGGACATCGAAGGGTGCTGACAGACTACAGGGAGCTTGTAGGAAGCTCCAGGTAAGTAAAAGTCCTTTACTCCCATTCATCTCAGGTTTACATCAACTGAGCAGGAGGACCTAAAGAAGGCTGGGCACAATGTGCATATTGGAAAAAAGGAAGGTCTGAAGTAAAAAATAAAGTTGAAGATTTTATGGTATTGCCATCATAACTGCAGATTTCTAGTAAAAAGATTGTGTATATCGGGCATGGCTGAGCCCTTATTCATAACATATGACCGCTCATCCTTATATGCATGATCTTTTTACTAGGACACTGAAGTAAAAAGTTGAAGATTTTATGGTACTAAATCATAACTGCCGACCTTCCTCTTTTCTCCAGTCTCTCAGTAAGGCTTAGTCAATACATAATTCTGCATATTTCTAGTCCAGTACAGTTTTCTATTAGTTTTAGTTATCCAGTTTAGTTATCCAGCTAGGAATGTACACCTCTTATGTGAACATAGCCATAGAAACATACAAAAATGATGCCAACTGTCAAAAACTGACAGGACACCTTTTTATGTGTGAACCAAGCTTTAGTTCACACAAAAAGCTTGGTTAACACACAAAAAGGTGTCCATAACAGTTAGCATCAGTTTTGTATGTGTTCACACATAAAAGGTGTAGATTTGGTCCAGTCAGGTAAAACTGACAGGACTGGGATTGTCTGAACCAAACCTTAACTGCTTCCCAACCGCCGTATAGACAAATGGCGGCCGGGAAGCTGACGCCGCAAGGACCGCCGTATTGACAAAATGCGGCGGTCCTTGTATGGGCATGGGCGGAGCGATCGCGTCATCAGTGACGCGATCCTCCGCCGGGAGTCGGAAGCCCGGCACTTTGCCTCTGCTCGCCGGCCACTTAGCAGCGCCGGCGAGCGGAGGGATCTCGGGGATCCACCAATCAAAAAGTATAAGGCACTTTGTTAGGTAAACAAAGTGCCTTATACGTGCTTCCTCCTCGCCTCGTGGTCTCATTGTTGCAGAGACCACCAGCGAGGAGGAAGCACATTGTGAGTATTCACCAACACTGCTTTTTTTTGCCCTTAGCCTCCCTGATCACCCACCCCAGGCCTCATACCCCCCCTGATCACCCCAGCAGACCCCTGCCTAGCACCCTTGCACCCCTACAAAACCCCCACCCGCCACTAACTAGCGACGCTGCCCCTTAGTTTAGGTCCCTAACTGCCTCCTAGTCACCCCTGATCCCCCCCCCCCTACCTTTAGATCACCCCCAGACCCCATCCCAGACTACCCCCCTGTATACTGTATACATCTGTATACAGCTACCTTACCCTCTGATCCCCCTCTGATCACCTGTCTATCACCTGTCCATCACCCCTCGGCACCCCCACCCATCAGAGCAGACCCTAACTGCCCCGCGGGGGTAACCGATCACCTGCCCAGGCCCTCGATTGCCCTCATACCCTCCTTCTGATTACATCCCCTGCTCTTTGTTTACATCTGTCCTCCCCAGCAATCACTAACTGATCTTTGATCAGTAACCCCGTGTCTGCCTCTCATCAGATCAGGACTCAGTCTGCCCCGTGCAGGCTCCTGATCAACCCCCCACCCCCTCAGACCCCCCCCCCCCCCTAATCACCGTCCAAGTGCATTGTATTTGACTGTGCTGCGCTTGTATTTGATTGTGCTGCGATTGTATTTGATTGTCCCGTGATCTGCTTCGATTGTCCCGTGATTGTTTGATTGCCTGAGACCCCACTTCCCACCACACCCAACCCCCCCTCCCCCCCCACCACACCCAACCCCACCCTCCCCCCCACCACCACCTTCCGAGTGCATCAGATTTGCTTGTGCTGTGATTGGAGTCGATTGTGCTGTAATTGTATTTGATTGTCCCGTGATCGGCTTCGATTGCCCCGTGATTGTTTGATTGCCTGAGACCCCACTTCCCGCCACACCCAATCCCACCCTCCCCCCATCACCTTCCGAGTGCATCAGATTTGATTGGGCTGTGATTGGATTCGATTGTGCTGTAATTGTATTTGATTGTCCCGTGATCGGCTTCGATTGCCCCGTGATTGTTTGATTGCCTGAGACCCCACTTCCCACCACACCCAATCCCACCCTCCCCCCATCACCTTCCGAGTGCATCAGATTTGATTGTGCTGTGATTGGAGTCGATTGTGCTGTAATTGTATTTGATTGTCCTCTGAGACCCCACTTCCCACCAACCCCAATACCTCTCAAATACTCCCTTTTTGCTAGGTAGGTGCTCTTTTTTTTCTGGGTAGTCTCGGAGGAAAACCCCATAAATTTAGCAATCCAAAATGGCAAGAAGGGGGCTTTCCGATGACGAGGTATACAGGTACATGGACCAGTCGGATGAGTTCTTTTGGGAAGAATCATCCGTCGAATCTTCCGGGTCCGAATTTGAACCTGTAGAAAGCAGTGGTTCCCTGACCGATAGTGATGACGAGGCTATGGTCCTGGCTAGAGCCAGGCGTACCAGACCCCAAGTCGTTAGACCGCAGGTGGCGCAGGATCCGCCTCAAGGGCAGCAGGGTGGTGCTAGCGCTGTTGATAGTTTTCTTGGTGAGGCAGGCACCAGCAGCGCAGCATCTCCTGGACTTGGTACCAGTACTTCTGTAGACCCTGGCGAAGTGGTGAGCGTCAGCATGGAAGTTGAAACTGGTACGGTGGCAAGTGCAGTAGTACCCCCGTCGCAGCCACCAAGAAGAAGACGGGCCCGTAGTACCCATAGACTCCCAGAGGTGCTGGCACAACCAGATTGGCAATCCCCTGATTCCGCCGCACCCGTAGTGCCCCCTTTCACCGCCCAGTCTGGAGTCCAGGTGGCGACAGCTCATCTAGGAACGGCCCTAGAATTTTTGCAGCTGTTCATCACCCAGGTTCTCTTGGACTTAATTGTGGTTGAGACCAACCGTAAAGCCACACAATTCATCACCGAGCACCCAGAGAGCATGTATGCCCAGCCTTTCGGGTGGAAACCAGTCCAAGTTTCCGACATTAAAATCTTTTTGGCCCTTATCCTTCACTTGGGACTAATGAAACAAAATGTATTGCGGTCGTATTGGTCTACGAACCCAGTACATCATGTTCCCTTGTACCCTGCTGCCATGTCCAGGACACGATTTGAGTCCATCCTGCGCTTCCTGCACTTCAACGACGACGAAACCTGTCATGAAAGGGGAGACCCTGCTTATGACCGGCTCCACAAAATTCTGCCCCTCATAGACCACCTGTCCTCAACATTTGCAGATGCTTATATCCCTGAACAGAACATCTGCGTAGACGAGTCCCTCTTACGCTTTACCGGGCGCCTTGGCATCAAACAGTACATCCCAAGCAAGCGCGCCCGGTATGGGGTGAAACTGTATAAGCTCTGTGAAAGGGCCACAGGCTATACATGTCGTTTTAGGGTCTATGAGGGAAAAGACTCAAAATTGGAGCCGGTCGGATGCCCTGACTACCTGGGGAGCAGTGGAAAGGTTGTGTGGGACTTGGTGTCACCCTTGTTCCAGAAGGGGTACCATCTTTTTGTGGACAATTATTACACAAGTGTGGCCCTCTTTCAGCACTTAAAGTTAGAAGGAATCCGATGCTGTGGCACTGCGCGGCCTAGTCGCCAGGGCTTCCCCCAACGGCTCATTAACACCAGACTTCAACGGGGGCAGAGGGCCGCCTTGCGTACTGAAGACCTGCTCGCGGTGAAATGGAGGGACAAGAGGGACGTTTACTTTCTGTCCACCATTCACACAGACACGACAGTCCAAATTCAACGGGCAACTGCGGTCATTGAAAAGCCCCTTGTCGTCCACGAATATAATGTCAACATGGGAGGGGTGGACTTCAATGACCAGAGGTTAGCGCCCTATTTAGTTACCCGGAAAACAAGACGCTGGTATAAGAAAGTGTCTTTTTATCTGATTCAATTGGCAGTTTACAACAGCTTTGTTCTCTACAGTAAGGCTGGGAGAACTGGATCTTTCCTCCAATTTCAGGAACAGATCATTCTGGACATCCTGTATCCAGGAGGTACCAGGCCCCCCCCCCCCCCCCCCCCCAGATGCAACTACCGACTGCATGGTAGGCATTACGCCTATCAGATACCGTGTGCCCCAGGTCAACGCATCCGAAGAAAACGTTGTCGTGTCTGCAGCAGGACTGGAAGAAGAAATGACACCAGTTTTTATTGTCCCCGCTGTCCTGACCAGCCTGGCCTATGCATAGGGGAGTGCTTTAAGAGGTACCACGAGCAGGTACACTATTAGAACCTAGGGAACTCCAGACACAGGAGTAGGCACACACTCACTTGTCTTTCGCACAATGTCCCAGGTGGAGGAGAGGTGAGCTTGAAAACCCAAAAAAACGGGTAAGCATAAAAGTGGGAAGAAGGATCGGTTTCCATGCTTGATATTGCTGATCTGTCCTGGGTTGGCGATATAAGACGGCATGTTTGAATTTCCCTCGAGTGTGGACACCCCCGGTTTATATGTGATTTGGGCCTATGATGATGCTTTAATGCCACACAGAGTCATCTCTATTGGCAGGCATATTGCTGTATCCTACAGGCATAATGCTGTATACTAAAGTTCTGAGGCCCAGTCACATAAGTTGGTGGCTCACCCTGAGTGCAGGGTGGCACGGGGTGTCTCTCTCCTGAGGTTATCACTGCCATTGATGTGGAGGAAGATCTGCCATTGATGTGGAGCAAGGTATGTTTGCCGTTCATTTTTCCTTTCAGCCCAGAGTGCATTACTTGTATACCCAATATAAGGAGTATAGCAGAAACTCCTAATACTGGCCATACATGTAATGATTGCAGAGACCCTAAAATGCCAGGACAGACTCCACAAATGACCCCATTTTGGAAAGAGGACACCCTAAAGTATTATGTGAGGTGCACGGTGAGTTCATAAAAGATTTTAGTTTTTGTCACAAGTTAGCAGAATTTTTTTTTTATTTTATTTTAACAAAGTGTCATTTTCCGTTTACTTGTGACAAAAAATAAAATTTTCAATGACCTCACCATTACCCTCATGGGATACCTTGTTGTGTATTCTTTCCAAAATGGGGTCATTTGTGGGGTGTGTTAACTGTCCTGGCAAGTGGGCGGGGTGCTAAATTGTGAGCACCCCTGTAAAGCCTAAAGGTACTCATTGGACTCTGGGCCCCTTAGAGCAGTTAGGGTGCAAAAAAGTGCCACACATGTGGTATCGCCGTACTCGGGAGAAGTAGTACAATGTGTTTTGGGGTGTATTTTTACACATACCCATGCTGGGTGGGAGAAATACCTCTGTAAATGACAATCTTTTGATTTTTTTACACACAATTGTCCATTTACAGAGTTATTTCTCCCACCCAGCATGGGTAAGTGTAAAAATACACCCCAAAACACATTGTACTACTTCTCCCGAGTACGGCGATACCACATGTGTGGCACTTTTTTGCACCCTAACTGCGCTAAAGGGCCCAAAGTCCAATGAGCACCTTTAGGATTTCACAGGTCATTTTGCGGAATTTTAATTCCAGACTCCTCCTCACGGCTTAGGGCCCCTAAAATGCCAGGCCAGTATAGGAACCCCACAAATGACCCCATTTTAGAAAGAAGACACCCCAAGGTATTCCGTTAGGAGTATGGTGAGTTCATAGAAGATTTTATTTTTTGTCAAAAGTTAGCGGAAAATTGATTTTTATTGTTTTTTTCCACAAAGTGTCATTTTCCACTAACTTTTGACAAAAAATAAAATCTTCTATGAACTCATCATACTCCTAACGGAATACCTTGGGGTGTCTTCTTTCTAAAATAGGGTCATTTGTGGGGTTCCTATACTGCCCTGGCATTTTAGGGGCCCTAAACCGTGAGGAGTAGTCTGGAAATCAAATTCCGCAAAATGACCTGTGAAAGCCTAAAGGTGCTCATTGGACTTTGGGCCCTTTAGCGCAGTTAGGGTGCAAAAAAGTGCCACACATGTGGTATCGCCGTACTCGGGAGAAGTAGTACAATGTGTTTTGGGGTGTATTTTTACACATACCCATGCTGGGTGGGAGAAATACCTCTGTAAATGACAATCTTTTGATTTTTTTTACACACAATTGTCCATTTACAGAGTTTTTTTTTTTTTTTCTTCTCACAAAGTCATTTTCCGCTTACTTGTGACAAAAAATAATATCTTCTATGAACTCACTATGCCTCTCAGTGAATACTTTGGGATGTCTTCTTTCCAAAATGGGGTCATTTGGGGGGTATTTATACTATCCTGGAATTCTAGTCCCTCATGAAACATGACAGGGGGTCAAAAAAGTCATAGATGCTTGAAAATGGGAAAATTCACTTTTTGCACCATAGTTTGTAAACGCTATAACTTTTACCCAAACCAATAAATATACGCTGAATGGGGTTTTTTTTTATCAAAAACATGTTTGTCCACATTTTTCGCGCTGCATGTATACAGAAATTTTACTTTATTTGAAAACTGTCAGCACAGAAAGTTAAAAAAATCATTTTTTTGCCAAAATTCATGTCTTTTTTGCTGAATATAATAAAAAGTAAAAATCGCAGGAGCAATCAAATAGCACCAAAAGAAAGCTTTATTAGTGACAAGAAAAGGAGCCAAAATTCATTTAGGTGGTAGGTTGTATGAGTGAGCAATAAACCGTGAAAGCTGCAGTGGTCTGAATGGAAAAAAGTGGCCGGTCCTTAAGGGGTAGAAAGCCCTAGGTCCTCAAGTGGTTAAGCCGGGTTTACATTGGCACGCATCCGCTCCTGTGCTGCGTTCCGCTCCGTGAAGCGGAGCGGAAGGATGGTGCAGATCGGGAACGTCCACTCCAACGAGCGGAACGCAGCAATGTGAACTTTCCCATCGGGAAAGCATTGCTTCCGCTGCTGCGTTCCGCTCATTGGAGCAGAATGTAAACTATTTAGAGCCTAATGTGAACCAAGCCTAAATCTGCTTGTCTGTGTCTGTTCTAGAATTTATGTATAGTGTGAACATGGACATGGACATAATGCTGGCTCATTCAGCTTTTTTCTAGAGTTGCGGGAACTAACACCCCCTCCCCCTAATTGTTTTTTATTTGAAAAATATAGGTACTTTTTAAAACTAACATTAAAAAAATATTTATTATATCAAAAAACAAGCTCTAAAAATACAAATTACATAAACATCTGATAAATAGACAACACAGCCACAAACACAAGTTCACAATAATTTAACAGTGCATCTAAATATAATTTAAACAAATACTAACAAAAACAGTCCCGATGTAAATGCCACATCACTGGAATTCCAGATATCACCCTAAACATCAGGCATCAAGCCAGTCTCCAGTTCCCTTTGTTTCTGCAGCAAGCCCTAGAAATACAAATAATTTAAAGGTTAAGTTTACTTCAGCTGTGGACATTATAAATCTCACAAAGTCTTTTTATATGCTTTTCACACCCAGGAGATGTGTAATAGATGTGAACATGGCCATATAATTATATGGATAGTACATATACACAGTGTGTTGTACAGCTTACATTATTTTAACATGTCTTACTTTTTTCAAACAATCTTTATTGATAAAGAGTAATAATACAGTTTACATTGATTTCAGACAATGTGATCAGCCAAGCAAAACACATCAAACAAGTAACATTAACATATATAATGATATAGGACAAGAAATATAAAATGATCTCGCTGTAGAAATATAAAGCAATTGAGCCAGTAAAAACCAGGAAAAGTTCCTGGTAATTCTATTTTTAATAACCCTCCAGGACAGTGACTTTGAGACAGGGCTCCGCCCCCAGGAACAGGAAACACCTGCGCGAGCTCTCTATAATTTTTTTCCCTAGGTATCTCACCTCAGTTGTGTTAAATGACCGGAACCTTGTATATAGGATACCTTACTTTTATCTTCACCCACATCAAAATACATGATGCTTATGGGCGGGAACTAAGACTGTCCTGGAGGGTTATAAAAATAGAATTTCCAGGAACTAATCCTGGTGTTTTCATCTAACCCTCCAGGACAGTGACTTTGAGATGATAACCAAGTATCACCCAACTTAGGGAGGGACCACAGCTTGCAGGACCTTTCTCCAAAGGACTGTTCTCCTGCTGACATCAAATCCAACCGGTAGTGTTTTATGAATGTATTCATGTTCTTCCAGGCTGCAGCTTTGCAGATGTCAGATGCTGATGCCCCAGCTCTATAGGCCAAGGATGTTTCCATGGCTCTCATTGAATGTGCTGTAATATCCTTTGTTGACTAGACCCCTGCTTTTTTAAGTTTCCTCAATACTAATTTTTAACCATCTTGCTATTGATGATTTTGTCATCTTTTCTCCAATCTCATTTCCTGAAAAGTTGATGAAAAGGCTTGTAGAATTCCTAAATTTCTTCACTCTTTCTAGGTAAGTAACAAGACATCTTCTTACATCCAATGTCTGCCATTTCTTTTCCTTAGGTAAAATGTCATCTTTACAAAAAGAAGGCAATATAATTTCTTGACTTCTATTCACAATTGATGACACTTTTGGTAGAAATCCTTCTACCGTCTTCAGCACCACCCGATCATCAAAAATTGAACAAAATCTCTCTTTAGCACTGAGTGACTAACTCCCCAATTCTCCTTGCTGAGGTTATTGCAACTAGGAATATTGTCTTAATCGTCAGAAATCTTAAAGAGGCGTCCTGTAAAGGTTCGAACGGTTCCTCCATTAGGGCATTAAGGACTAATTATAAGTCCCACTTAGGGTATAATCTTCTAATAACTGGTTTTGATCTCTCCACCGACTTACAAAATCGAATGACTAACGGATCTGTTGCCAGTTTCTTGTCTAATAAAACTGACAATGCAGCCACCTGTACTTTCATTGTACTCAACGCCAGACCTCTATCCAGACCATCCTGCAGAAATTCAAGGATGGTATCTATATCATTTTGCGTAAAACATGTCTTCTCCTTCCATGATAGGTATGTCTTCCAATACTCTGCTGGATAAACCTCTGGCCTCTAAAACGTCCCTCTCAGATACCATGCTATGAGATGTAAATTTGGGATCTGAACCCACTTGCATTCCCCTTGTTTTAACAAAAGATCTTTTTGTGGAAGTGGCCATGGCTCCGCCTTTAACATGGATATTAGAAGTGGATACCAAGTTCTTTTAGGCCAATTTGGTGCTTTTAGAATAAGGGACATCTTTGATGACTTTAGTTTTTGTAGTACTAATGGGATTAGTGGCATTGGTGGAAAGGCATAGGCCTGCTTGAATGTCCAATCCTGAGCTAAGGCATCTATTCCGCATGCTCCTCTCGGATCCAGTGAAAAGAACTTTGGACACTGACCGGTTTCCTGGTTGGCAAACAAATCGATCTCCGGATCTCCCCATTGCTTTGCTATTGTGCGGAACACTCTTGGATTTAACATCCACTCTGAGTTGGACATAGTTTGTCTGCTCAATATGTCTGCCATTGTATTTAAAGTTCCTTTTAAGTGAATTGCTGATTTCGATAACAGATTATTTTCTGCCCAATTCAGAATACTTAATGACAGATCCAACAGCTTCTTGGATTTTGTTCCCCCTTGCTTGTTTATTTAGGCCCCTACTGTCACACTGTCTGTTCGAATCTGCACATGGTGACCTACCAGATTTTCTGCAGCCTGAACCAATGTTCTCTTTGAGTTTTGAGTTCTCTGTAATTGGAGAACTCTAGAGTTGTCTGGACAGACCAACTCCCTTGAAAATATAGTCCGTCAAGATGAGGCCCCCCAACCTGCTAGACTTGCATCTGTTGTATCAATCTTTGAGATTGGTGGTCTCCATAGTCTTCCTACTTGCATGTTTTCCCGCTCTTTATACCAAGATAGAGACTCTTTTACTGTATTTGGAATAATTAATACGTTTTCTAAAGAGCTTTGACTTTTGTCCCAGTTTGTTAACAACCAATTCTGGAGTATTCTTGTGTAAGCCATTGCCCAGAAAATTGCGGGTGTAGTTGAGGTTAACAGACCTATCACACTCATTAATTGGCGTATAGATATTGTCTCTGATTCCTGAAAGTTTTTTATGGTGTAAATAATCTTCTCTATCTATTCTTTTGGTAGAAACAGCTTCTGACGGGGAGTGTCTATAATGAATCCCAAAAACTGTATGGTCTGAGTAGGGTCTAAGTTGGACTTTGGTAGTTTATCAACCAGCCTGCCTTTTGTAAATTGATCTATAACTCTGTTCTTGTCTCTTTCTAAAGCTGGCCATACACTGGCCCGATTTGCTGCCGTTTCGACAGCAGATTCGATCACTGGGATCGAATCTGCTGCCAATCGTTCGTGCTACACGCCGAATTTCGATCCATTCCGTCCGATCCCGTCGATCGCGCCGTGCGGAAAATAACAGTCGATCGCCCGCGGGTAAAGAACGCATCGCTAGCGGCGTTCAAATGCCCGACGACCGACACAATAGAGCTGCAATACATTACCTGCTCCGCCGGCGAGACTCCCGGGTCTCCGCTCTTCATTCTCCGCTCTGGTCTGGTCTGGTCTCCGGCATGCTTCCCTTCTTCCTGTCCCGGCAGGAAGTTTAAACAGTAGAGGGCGCTCTACTGTTTAAACTTCCTCCAGACAGGAAGAAGGGAAGCATGCCGGAGACCAGACCAGACCAGAGCGGAGATCCAGGAGTCGCGCCGGCGGAGCAGGTAATGTATGCGGGCAGGGGGAGTGGTGGCAGCACCACCACCACCACCACAACAGATTGTGAACGGTTTCAGGCTGAAATCGGTTCACAATCTGTTTGCAGTAAAGGTAGCCATACGATCCCTCTCTGATCAGATTCGATCAGATAGGGATCTGTCTGTTGGTCGAATCTGATGGCAAATCGACCAGTGTATGGCTACCTTTTCAGTACAGCATTGTCTGCTATTACTAGCAGATCGTCCAGATATGGGATGATGGTAATCCCTTCTCAATGTAAACTGCCTACTAACTCCGCCATCACCTTGGTAAATATCCTCGGGGCTGATGATATCCCGAATGGGAGACAGGAGAACTGATAGTGCCTGGTTCCATGCTTTTCTTGTATGCTGAACCTCAAGTACTTTTGTGATCTCTCGTTTATGGGTATGTGCCATTAGGGGTCTGTAAAGTCTATGTTTACCATAAACATATTGTGGCTCAATAGATTTCTCACTGAGAATACTGTTTCCATTCTGAACTTCTCGTATCGAATGAATGGGTTTAGTGGTTTTAAATTCAGAATCATTCTGTACTTGCCAGTCGGCTTTTTTATCAGAAAAATCCTGGAATAAAACCCCGACTTTTTTCTCCTGTGGAGGAACTTCTTTATGACATCTCTGTCTAACATGTCTTGTAATAAATCTTGTAAACCAACTCTCTTTTCCATCTCCTTTGGCATCAAAGTTTTTACAAATCTTAGAGGAGGCTGTTGAGCGAATAGGATCTTGTAACCATCTCTGATCAGTTCCAGAATTAAATGATTCTTTGTCATCCTTTGCCACTCTGGAAAAAACCGAGACAGTCTGCCCCCTTCTTTTAGTTTGGCGTCATTGCTTACCCTGGGAATCAGCTGATTTTGACAACTGATTCCTCTTAATGGAGTCTTTTTTGACAGGCCAGGGCTTCCTTTTTTGTATATTTCTGTCCCTATTCTGCTGGGTTCTACAAAAAAAAGGCTTATTAGTTTTAAACCTCTTTTTCTTTGGGAAGAAAAACTTCCTACTGGCTGTTTTTTCTAGTAACTCTTGTAATTGAGGACCGAACAAAAATTCACCTGTAAATGGTAAATGACAGGCTTTAACTTTAGAAGACTGACTGCCCTCCCAAGTCTTAAAGTGAACCTTAAGTTTTGAAAAAAAAAATGAGTTTTACTCACCTGGAGCTTCCCTCAGCCCCCTGCAGCCGACCGGTGCCCTCGCCGTGTCTCGCTGATCCTCCCGTCCCCGGCGGCGACCACTTCCGGTTTCACCGTCAGGACCCGACAGGCAGGGGAACGCGAGTGATTCTTCGCGTTCCCAGCCAAAATATCGCCCCTATGCGGCCAGGTGGCGATATTTTGGCTGGGAACGCGAAGAATCACTCGCGTTCCCATGCCTGTCGGGTCCTGACAGCGAAACCAGAAGTGGTCACCGGCGGAGACGGGAGGATCGAGCCACGGCGAGGGCACCAATCGGCTGCAGGGGGCTGAGGGAAGCCCCAGGCGAGTAAAACTTAATTTTTTCGAGACTTAAGTGCCTCTTTAAGCCATACATTTTTTTCTTGCATTATTAATTAATACAGATGTCTTGGCTGTAATTCTGAGAGATTCCATTGCTGCATCTGTCATATAATTGGTAGATTTTTTTAACTACTTCTAATGCCTCAAAGATATCTTTTTTAGGTGCATCAGACTTTACTAAATTTTCTATTTTCTCTACCCATAAACTTATAGTTCTAGAGACACAAGTACTAGCAGCAGCAGGTTTAAAATTTATGACTGCTGCTGAATAGGGCTTCTTGAGTGAAAACTCCATCTTTTTATCTGCAGTATCCTTTAAGAACCCCATATCTTCGAAAGCTAATTCGTTTTCTTTGTTTAGCTGGCTAAAAGCAGCATCTACGATTCCTACAATTTAGAGTCCTGCTCCACAAAGGGGAATCTTTTCTGGAATTCCTTAGAAATAAATAAATTTCTTATCCGGATTCTTCCACTGAGCATTAATTAGTTACATTTTTCCGGTTCATTCTTCAACAAAAAAAAATCTGAGGGGCAGGATCCATCCCTGCGTATAGTTTGTCATGCATAGACATTTCTGTAAAATTGCCTGTTCTTTCTTCAATGTTGAATGAATAGCCTGGATTAGTTCTTCTGTCTCAGACTGAAAATCTAAATCTTGAGCAGATAACTTTATCCTCAGTATCACTCTGATCTGAACCCTCTTCCTGTGAAAGTTCAGGGTAGGCTGTCTAGCAGGAAATTCTTCCTGATCTTCATCAGAAGAAATAATCCTAACTGATTTTCTGACTGCCTTTTTGGGTTCAACAACAGTCCCCGTTAGCCCAGCCGGTGCAGCCGCTGATGATGATGCAGGCAAACTGCTTCTAAAAGCCTTGAATGTCTCCACCATCTCCTGTCTCATAGCAGACAAAGTTTTTGCATGAAGCTGCATTATCTTCATCTATTATCTTGTTAATACATTTTTTGCAGGATGCTTTGGTCCATTCAACTGGAAGCTTGTTTTTCCATAAAAGGCAACACCTGGACCTATTAGAGCTATCTTGCTCCGATACATCCTGAAAAACATATATAAAAAGATAAAATTACTTAATAAGGCTCATCCACCTCAATTAAGTAATTACTCAATTGTCTGCTATATTATGCTTAGCAAGTAACTTTAGACCAACATATTATGCAATTATCTATAACTCACTCAGAGTATAATTACGACAGCTGAGAAATACTACTGAAAAAATATAATCAATCTGTTATGCTTATAATAGATAGGCACCCAGCATTAACATTAGCTTTATATAATTCCATCCTTGTAATAAACAAAGGACATTAAAAAACGCTCTGGTCACCTCAGATCAGCCTTAGCGTAATAAAAGTAATGGTCAGCTATGTATGCATCCTAAGCCACATTACACAGCAAACCTAAGAAGTTGCAACACAGTGAAATACCAGTTCAGTAAAGAACATACTGTTATACTTATAGTGGATAGGCACAACCTAAAATACTTTCTATCTATAAACATCCAGTTCCATAATCATTTGACTTTAAACGCTGTAATCAAATCTCAGATCAGCCCACAGCGTAATGTATATAAAGTCATGTTGCCTATACCACATTTATAAAACAATAGTCAGACCTCCATGAACAGACGTGGCAAAACTGCTCTCCAGCTGTCAGCTCGCCTGCTTACCTCTCCGGCGTCTTGTCTGGCGTCCATCCTCCACCACGCTGCACATCGGCTGGCTTGGATGGACGCGTACAGCGTCCTTTCAGTTGCGCAAGATCGGATGCGAAGTATGCGACCTTCCAGTTGCAACGTCATGTTTGGGCCACACCGCTCAGTGGGATGTTAGGAAGGCCCTGCCGAGAAGCAGGGAAGGAGCTGCACGCACACAATTTGTAAAAAACCCTCCAGGCTGGTGCTACAACTTCCCAGGGACCGGACTAGCCTTAGCTCTGCCTGGCTGCTGACTAGCAGATCCCATCAAGAGCTCATGTTCCCAGGGCAGGAAACACACAACTGAGGTGGGATACCTAGGGAACAAATTTATAGAGAGCTCACGCAGGTGTTTCCTGTTCCTGGGGGCAGAGCTCTGTCTCAAAGTCACTATCCTGGAGGGTTAGATGAAAAGGAATGTTTTCCTCATGGAACCAGATATTTAATAAGTGAGGAAGGCAAGGAAGCTACCTTCAAGAACTTTCTTAAGATCACATATCAGACTTGACCCCACCATCATAAGCGGAAATGACTGCAAAATAAATCACGAGGGACCAGTTCTGTGAGAGCATACAAGATGTCAAGGTCATAAAGTGAGAAGTTAAAGCGATTTATCTCAATAATTCACAGGATCCATTAATCTTCTGATGGGGTATGAGTGGGGCCCATACAACTGTGCAGTGGAAGCATGGGTTGTAATGGGATAGGGGCATTAATAGAGCGAAATGTATCGCTGTCTTGGAATTCAAACCCTTGTGTCCACATGATGATACATTTTTTCAGACTTTTCCTCTCTGGAGTGTATCAGCTCCTCCATCTTAGCAATTTGTTCTATTTTTTTGAAACCAAAGGAGGATCGAGGGAGGACCAATTTCCACTTTAAAGGGATACAGGCTTTTGCCACATTTAACAGATGCTTTACTAAGGATTTTTTGTAGGAGCGGATGCTTTCTTTAGATAAATGCAGCAGAAAGACTTCAGGTTTCCATTCTAGAGTTTCACTAGCAATTTCTTTAATCAGAAGATGGACCTGCTTCCAGAACGGTGTAATTTTATTACATTGCCACCAGATGTGAAGTAAATCTCCAGCAGATCTCTGAGACTGGGAAAAATTTGGTGTAGAATGGCTGGAGTTCTATACCAGTGAGATAATGGTTTAAAATTCATCTCCTGAGTTAACACACTAAGGGAACTTTTATGGGTCATAATGCAAACTTTTTCCCAATCCTCTTCTTCAATTGTAATCTGAAGACGTCTTTCCCAAGCATCTTTGAATAAGACATCTTGTCCCTGGACTAAGTATAGAAGGAGGTGATACATTTCAGAAATCACATGGGTCATAGGAGACCCCTGTAGCACTATTTTCTCAAAATCAGTAAGTCTCCTAGAAAAATTAGTGAGTTTTCGTATTAAAGATAGAAAGCGCTTTAGCTGTAGATATTGCCATATTGGAGGTGGTTGGGCGAAATCTTACGTGAGGGCCTCAAAGGCAATGGGTTTGCTGTTGTTCAACAGATCTTTTATTAGTAAGGCTTTCAGGTTTTGAAGGTGTGGAAAAAATTTGTTAGAGCAACCGGGGGGCGGGCAGGGGGGTGGATGAAAGTCTTTCTGTGCCTTACGGAGGAAAGAGGGCCCAGGGTAGAGGAAAGTTGTTTCATAGCAACATTTTTTAAATCCCTGAAGGGTTGCCCATATGAGGGGGTGTGCTTTTAGGTTAGAGTATAAAAACGTTAAATGTTCCAGATCAAAGTTCCAGGTTAGCCAAGCTATATCTATGTTAAGGAATTGCCTCTTGAGTTTCACCCAATCTTTGGTGGTTTTGTTACAATTAGAGATGCGGCGAACATCTTTGGGGCTTTTACTACTTCTGGGTCGCACTGACCCGGAGTAGTATGCCTGCGCTGCCCGGCGGAGCGCGTCCTAGATCGCACTCCTGTTGCCGGGCACTCTCTGCGCATGAGCGTGACGTTGTTCATGACGTCACGCACAGAAAGTGCCCGGCAACAGGAGCGTGATCTAGGACGCGCTCCGCCGGGCAGCGCAGGCGTACTACTCCGGGTCAGTGCGACCCAGAAGTAGTACAAGCCCCAGGGATTTGGAGATGTTCGCCAGCGAACGGTTCGGGAACCGTTCGCCACATCTCTAGTTACAATGCCAATCTATTACTCTAGTCAGCAAGGTTGCTTGATAACGCCAAATGTCTGGAAGACCAGCTCCACCACTGTCTTTAGGGAAAGATAGTTTTTCACGTTTGAGACGGGGGAGGGGGTTATTTCCCCAGACAAATTTAGACAGAAACCAATTTTTTGGGGGAATAAAAATTGGCAAAGTAGCCAAGAAATACAATATACGAGGAAGTATTGTCATTTTAATGTTAGCTATCCTTCCAAACCAAGACAGGGGTTTACCCACCCAGTGTTCCAAGGTGTGTTCAGTGGTCTTGTCAAAGCCGAAAAAGGTCCGTCATTTTTGAGGGGATCTGAACCCCAAGGTAAGTAAAGCTTTCCGACGCCCATTTAAATGGGAAATTCTGTTTAAACAAGGAGTGCATAGGGGTGGAGAGGGAAACATTCAACCCAAACAACTTTGTAAAATTGATTTTTAAATTAGAAATGATGGAAAAGTTGGAGAATTCCAGTAATAAGTTAGGTAGTGAAATTAGAGGCTGTGTTATGAAGAATATCGTCATCAGCAAAGGCTGCCGTTTTATATTTCTTCTCTCCAATCTGCACTCCGTGTATGGAAGAATTTGCCTGCACCGAGTTCAGAAAAGGCTCCAGAGAAAGGATAAAGATAAGTGGGGATAGGGGGCACCCCTGTCTTGTTCCATTATGTAAACAAAACCTCTCAGAGAGCACACAATTTACCCTAACTTGAGCGGAGGGGTCACTATATAATAAGCCAATCCATTTCATCATGTGATTTCCTAGGCCTAAGTCAGTCAGAAGTAGAGTAATATAGTTGCAAGAAATCCGATCAAAGGCCTTCCCGGCATTAGTGGGGAGGAACATTCCCTCCATCTGATGCAGAGAAAGCCAATGGTGGACGCCAAGGACCTTAAGAGACTGAATATGTGGTAAAAGCCTGTTGGCCAATATTTTGGCAAACAGTTTGATATCCACGTTCAACAGAGATATTGGTCTGTAGCTTTCACAGGCCAAAGGATCCTTACCGTCCTTGGGAATAACCGTGATATGGGCGGTCAAAAGCTCTGGGGAATTCCCATCAGTGGTAATGCTATTAAAAGCTTCAATAAAGTGAGGGGCAGGCATGTCTTGAAATGTCTTAAAGTACCGTGACTTAAAGCCATCTGGGCCAGGACTTTTTCCAGTGGATGTTTGTTTCAAAGCTAGCAAAAATTCGTCTGTCGTCAATCTATCTTCTAACAGGGCAATGTCTTCCATCTCAAGTTTAGAAAGTATAAATTTGTTCAAGAACTCTCGGATTTTCTCTTGTTAGCCGATACCTGAGTAGGTAAATTGTAGAGTTCAGAATAGAATTCTGAACATCTCTGTGCGATTTCTGACAGTTTGTAAGTTTTAGGTTTTTTTTACGTATACAATTAACCTGCAATTCTGTTTTACTATTCCTGAGCAGTCGAGCTAGTAATCTACCAGGTTTATTACCTTCCTCGTATAAAGTTTTCTTTCCCTTTAAAAACATATATTGGGCTCTGTAGTATAGCAATTTCAGTAATCGCTTTCTCTTTCCGTAGATTCTCCAAATCAGTGGTGAGTATGGTCTTTATGAGCAATCTCTAGAGATGTAATCTTTTCAATCTGAAAGTTGATCCCAGCCTCCCTCTCCTTCTTGAGTTTAGCCCCAATTTTAACTAGAACCCCTCTAACCACTGCTTTATGCACTTCCCAAACTGTCATGGGATTACTATCTACTGTTTTATTCTCCTCAAAATAACTGCGAATAAATTCTTTACCTCTGAAATTCTCACCTTATCTGAGAGTAAGTTTGGGTTCAACTTCCAGAGCAATTGAGTTTGAGGCATTGATCCCCATTTTAGTCTTGTACGTACAGGAGCATGATCGGATATTAACATCACTCCGATCTCAGAGTCTATAATTCTATCTAAGTCTCTTTGCATTATCGTGACAGTCTATTCTGGTGTACTTATGATGTACAACGGAATAGAAAGTAAAATCTTTTCCAGAAGGGTTAAGCATTCTCCAAGAGTCAATCAGTTGAAGAGAATGTAGCGCGTCTTCAGATCCTATCCCCCCCCCCCCCCCCCCCCAGTATCAATATCCCTTCTGCAAATCCCTTAAGTATAAAAAATTAGAGTCCAGGAAACGACATTGTAGTGTGTTGGGGGCATAGACATTTACAATTGTAGTCAGTTCACCATGAATTTTCCCTTTTATGAACAGAAATCTTCCTTCATCGTCTTTAAATGTATTCAAGCGCTCAAAATTAAGTCTTTTATGTAAGAGGATCGATACATCTTTTGATTTCCCATTAGGGTTCATGGAATGAAAGACCTGGGTGTATAATTTGTGTTTAAGGTATGGGGTTTTGTCTCTTGGAAAATGCGTCTCCTGAATTAAGCCTATATCTGTATGCTGCTTTTGCAATTCCCTCAGAAAAGGTTCTTTTTTTCTGGAACATTCAATCCCTTCACATTATAAGATGTTATCTTTAGGGTCATGTCTGATCTAACCGCTGGCATTTTACAATGTTACCGGACTGTCAACTGAGCAGTGTTATCAATAAATGCTGGTAAAAGTGTGCCCTAATTTGACACTAAGAAAAAGAAAAATTATCTCTGGCATCCTATAAAAAAAAGGCAGGAACACTGTTAAACGTGTTTGGAATAGTTGTTGGGGAGAGCAATAATAGCAATTTAGAATGTTTATAGATAGCAGTTCTCAGTAAGAGCAAAGGCAAAGTAAGGTAGCTCGATCCCCTGGTGGGGTAGCTGGTATTGCGCAACAAAAGATGGAAGCAAACAGGTCACCAAATGTCAAATCAATATTAAATGGTGTATTAAACAGATTTAAAGATTAAGAACCAAAAACTCCTCTATCACCTCTGTACCCCCTAAAATAGCTAGGAGGTTTAAATTCTACAACCTTCCCAGGTAAAATCCTCACAAGCACGCCATTTCCCTCCTATCAGGCCTAAGCTAGAGGACTCAATAACATTATTAGAGTGGTTATTATTATTCTCTTAAGTTGGAGCTCCTGACCAATCTTCCAGTTATCAATCTAGTTTAAGGTGGGACTGGGAGGTTGTTCATTCCTCACATCTCTTAGGAGGAAACACTTAAAAATCAAGAAATCATGACACTTAGATGACGGGATATCACACACAATCAGAATCAGGGTGAGATAGCAGTAAAGGCATGCAAGCAAAGATCTAATTAAACCGTATTGTAAGCGCAATCATAGCCCACAACAAGAGATCCAGTCCTGTAAGGAGAAAGTCATGGTTAAAGAGACATGCGAGACATAATATAATGCGTATAAGTGTACTCAGGAAGGGAGGTATGTTTGGGTCAGACCTCGGCTAGGTGAGTACCTAGCGTGTCACAAAAATCTTATGTCATAGTACTTTCAAGCCTCTAGTAGGCAAGGAGTCCAACAGAGCTGCAAATAGAAGAGAAAAAAATAAGAAAAAGCCAAGAAATCATAAGGTAACTGGTAGAGGTGATCGGTACAATGCTATCAACCATAATGTATCAGAACCAGTTATCAGAGGCACAGTTAGTCACCCGTATCAGAAGAAGCTTCTCTACTCCTTTGTCTGGGAGATCTGTCTCTATGACACGGAGTGTCCTCTCGATGTCGGTGATCTTTCCAGTCTGGTACTTTACGTGAGCGCCGTGGTAAGGCCTTAGACCATGCGCCACCTACTGGTCTTACAGCTCCTGCGTAATACATGTGATCCAAAACCTCTGGGAGTCTGAAGTCAGCATAGAACTCTGGCACTTCAATGTATGACATGTTCAAAGTATCGTAAAAGCGTTGCAAATCTTCTGGGTACTGCAGAGAAGCTATAGTGCAGTCTAGAGTCGCCAGCAGGCCAAACGGAAACTTTGTATGTGATGCCCAATCTGCGTAATTCCACGAGTAGTGGTTTAAAGAGACTCTGAAGCGAGAAATCTCGCTTCAGAGCTCATAATTACCAGGAGCACGTGTGCCCCTACTAAACCGCCGCAATAGCGCCGCTAAACGGGGGTCCCTTCACCCCCAAACCCCCCACTGCGACACTTGGTCGCAGACTTGGTCGCTCCTGGAGGCAGGGCTAACGGCTGCAGCCCTGCCTCCAGTCACGTCTATCAGCGGCGCATTGCCGCCTCTCCCCTGCCCCTCTCAGTGAAGGCAGACTGAGAGGGGCGGGGGAGAGGCGGAATTATGCGCTGACAGACACGCGTGGGGCAGGGCTGCGGCGGTTAGCCCTGCCCCAACCAGGAAGCGCTCCCCCGCTGAAACGAGGGGATTTGGGGGATCAGGGACCCCCGTTCAGCCGCGGGAAAGCGGCGGTTTAGCAGGGGCACACGTGCCCCTGCTATCTATGAGGTCTGAAGCGAGATTTATTCTCGCTTCAGACTCTCTTTAAGAGAGCGTCTATTTTTAAGAGTGATTAAAGAAAGGTCCTGGAACAATTTAACCTCCGTCTCATTAAACATAATAGCATCTTGCTCCATTTGCCTTTAAAACGATCTCTTCTTTAAGCGTAAAGTTGGTGACGCAGCAGATATCTCTCAGGGTTTGAGTTGGCGCCACGCGGCCGTAAAGCTCTATCTAGCTCGATAGGAGAGTCTTCAGGGCGATCAAGAAGGCTATTAAAGATAGATAAAAGAGCTAAGTGTATGTCATCATTCTGCACTGATTCGGGGACCCCCTTAATTCGGATGTCATTCTGTCTTCCCCTATTGTCAAGATCCTATAAGGGCTCTTTCACACTACAGGCAGCAGTAAAAGGCTAAAACGCTGCGTTTTGGCTGCAGGCGTTTTGAAGGCGTTTTCAAGGCGTTTTAACGCCAATACATCACTATCAATTGTAATAAGAAACGCCGCGGTAGGCCCAGAAAAAGCGCCAGGGAGCGTTGAAACGCAACGCTCCAAAACGCGGCGTTAGATGTGAAAGGTAAAATGAAAGTCTATGGACTTTCATTTTACCTTGGAAAACGCTCACTTTGGCCGTGGCGTTAAAACGCCGAAAAAGCCCTCTAGTGTGAAAGGGCCCTTAGTGTCTATTGACTTCAATGAAGTGTAGATTATGGTTGACAGAGGCTTGTTGCAGTTCTTCTATGGCCGCATCTCTGTTATCTCCGGCCTTATTATCTAGGCCAGTGATGGCTAACCTTGGCACTCCAGCTGTGACAAAACTACAAATGACATCATGCCTCTGACTCCCTGATTTATGCTTAGAGCTGTCAGAATATTGCAATGCCTCATGGGACTTGTAGTTCCACCACAGCTGGAATGCCAAGGTTAGCCATCACTGATCTAGGCGTTTCACCAGGCCCTGTAAGTCTTCCCTAAAGTCTTGTAAGGCCCCCATCATGCTTTTTTTTAAAGAGGAGCTGTTAGGTATAAGGTCTCAGAGAAAATAAACACATATATCAGTAGCTAAAGATTGGCTGTACTTACATTACATATGCATTTCACTGTCCACGTTTGGATTTCACAGAATTTTTATATAGTATATGCAGAGAATGATGCTCCTGACAGCCCATGGCAGGTTCCATGTTTGTGAAGCCAAATGTGTCGTCATGTCCTGCCTGCTTCCCTATTCACAGAGGAGCTCGTACAGAATAACACAGTGTGCAGTGAATATTAATGAGCCATGTGGCTAGGAACAATAGCTGACTCCTGCAGTGTACTCTGCCCGCAGAGATTTATCTGTGCTGTGGCTGGACTGAGTTAGAAGCTGCTGAAACTTGATCCCGTCTTCTCCTTAGCAGCCGAGGGGAGGGCCCCAGAATGCTTTGCAGTATGGAATGCGGCTTGCGTCCTCCTTAGGAGCTTAGCTTTGCTGATAAGAACACATTAAATGTAAGAGATTTTTATCTTTAGTAATGTCTTTTTGGCTTCTGTCTAAACTGTTTAACACAGGAGAATAGAGGTTTAAATTAGCTTCTGCAGCCTGACAGTTACTCTTTAATGTCCGAGGCAAGCAATGTCATGTCTGACATTGTCGGTAATGGTTTCATATAGGTGAACATCTTTTGTGCAGTCACCAGAGTATTTTGTGGGAGAGAGTCTGCTGCACTCGGGGCTCTGGCCTGTGTGGGAGATTGAGTCTGCGCCATCTTGGATGGATCGCGCGCTGCGTCCTCCGGCTTCTGTGAGCGGAACATAGCTGGAATATTCCGGCCGGAATGATAGCCAGAGTCTCCCGGGGGTCCCTGGAAGTGTCTGGGTTTGTTTGCTTTCGCTGCCATAGCTGTGGGAACAATGCTGAAGCGGTGAAAGATGAGCCGCAGTCGGAGCTTCTTTCTTAAGCTGCCATCTTCCTCGCTCTGTGACCACGCCCCCCAACACTTCTGACTTTTACACACGCAGCGTTAATGTGTGGATTATGTAAACACACAGTATGACTGTACTATTATATGCAGAGGGTAGGAATGGTTCTGAGTTGATTATGCATATTGATTGAGACATGCAAATTTATGCAGCTTGAAAATGAACCAACTGAATCCTGCTGAGGTAAAATTCAATTGGTCCATTCAAGCTGTATAAATTTGCATAGTCCTGCTTCAACTTATGGTGACCACACACAATACTACAGTAAAATGATGACATTTTTACAGCAATTCAATACAAAAAAATATTCCTGAAAAATCTATAGTTTTTTTTTTAAATCAAGTAAGAAATCAGATCGAATTTCTCGTTTTTATTCAATAAGTCGATTGGGAATGGTGGATTTTGCCGATCAATTTTTTGGAAAATTGAATGGTTTGTGTGGTAGATTGTCCATTTATTAATAAATACACCCAAGCAAATGTTCTCAGTTTCCAATCATAATTGAGGAAAAAACGAACGTGTGTGTGTGTGTGTGTGTGGTACATTGGTCAGATTTTTGAAATGTTATAATCAGTCAGAAAAACTGATTGGCATTCTTGAATTGAACGGATATTTAAAAAATTGTATAGTGTGTGGCCACCTTTAAAATTATTTGCATCTCATTGACCTTCTGTAGTTGATGGACCATTGCTTACTCCTGCACTTGACTTTCAAAGTCTTTATTTGAAGTTTTTTTAGAAGTTTATTATTTTTTATAAGTTTGTCTATCTACTTTAGCGTATGAAGCACCTTATCAGCAGACCTAATCCTCAGTCTCCTTCCAGTGAAAAGTAAGCATTAGCTTATGAATGCATATATGTTCTGCCTAAAACAGAACAGAAATCGAGCCTTTGTAAGTACGGACGACAGCTGAGGGGGATAGCTCACCCTTATCACCTGCAGCACTCCAGGTCATGTTCCATCACTCTTACTTCCTCCTTCAGAAGGAAAGATCAGAGTGATGGAATGCAACGTGGAGTGCTGCTGTCAGAGGTATGGGCAACAAGGGTGTGTTAACATCCTCTGCAACAGTCCAAATTTACAAAGGCTTGGTTTCTATTCCAATTAAAGTGGTACAGATGTTTGCATTTGTAAACTCATCCCCTAGTGGAGAGGATTCCCCTGAGCTAAAGCTGTATTGATCAATTTCTACTTCCTGCTGCTGACACATTCACTTTACACTGCGTATAGTATAGTTTGCAACCATATGTGAACAATCAAATATACTTTAATGGGGTGAAGGTGCATACAATAACTTTTGCTTTTGGAAACTGCAACCCAATCCCCTAGGGTGAGGATTGTGGACACAAGCTTTGCTCAGCCAAGTGATGTGTGCCGACTCTATATAAGGCAGGCCAGATCAGGGTGAAGCGGGACACATGCTGGTATCACAGCTGTGTTCAAAGCTTAAAGTAGACCCGAACTCTTGCACAAGACAGAAGGAAAACAAAGAAATGCACCCTGTATGTATTCAGGCCTCATTCACACCTAAAATCAAACGCAAATGTTTTAAATTTTTGTGCGCTTTTTTCCCCCTTCCAGCGCTCCACTGCGTGCTGCGTTTATGGTAAAAGCGCTTTTCCAGAGTGGTTTTGCAATTCACTCCCCGACAAAAGTCAGGAAGTAAACTCTTTGACCCAGAAAATAATAAATACAAATGTATTTAATCTTAAAAAACGCTCACACAATCGCTGCACAAAGCGATTTTGTGAGCATTTTGCGTTTTTCCCTATACCTTCCATTGAAGCAAAATCGCCTCAAAAATGATCCAAGCACCGCTTTGCTGAACGGATCGCAAATTAACCGTTCAGCTGTGAACTCTCATGGAGAATCATTGCACAAATGAATTTGAAAATCGCCTGCGCTATAAAAAAAAATAAAATGGGCAAAACACCCATAAGGAACGTACACACGCCATACCGCTGCCAACGACAGGTCCGCCAGACCCTCCCGCTGTCCGGACGTTCAGACCCTCCCGCTGAGCGGATCGTTCAGAAACGGCCTCATCAGTCTGCCGACAGTGCGTACACACGTGCTGCTGTCGGCTGAACGTCCGCCCAGCGGGAGGGTCTGACGGACCTAGGTTAGTGTGAACGAGCCCTCAGATTAGGCTGTCCAATTTCCCTTCAATTGTGTCCAATCTCAAGTTGTAATTTGATCCTCCCGTGTCACATGTCTACCTATGGCAGATAAGCCCACTTGAAAGCACGGGCTGTAAATAATATGTCTGCTTCCAAGAATCAGGAAGTAGAAACTGTGCAGATTTATTTTAGGATTTGTATTAGTTGTAACAAATAAATGTTTTTTGTTTAAAGGTTATTATGCTGTTGTATATCTTCGAGAAGAGAGGAAATCTGAGTTAAGGTCCACTTTAAACACTTGAGGACTGCAGTGTTAAACCCCCCTAAAGACCAGGCTAATTATTGCTAAATTGGCCATTGCAGCTTTAACCATTACTGCCCCCGGACGTGAATCGCACGTCCGGGCGGCTGCTCTGCTGCGGTGCCGTGCTTTCTCCCGCTAGCCCTGGGATCAGTGAACGAGAACATGGTTCCCAATCACCGATCCATGTCCCCAGCAGAAAAACCGAAGCGCTCTTACAAGAGGCTTCAGTCTTTCTGCACGTAAAATTTTCCGTGTCATCCTTGTGCTTCTGGTTAGCGAGAAGCACAAGGAGAAAAAAAAGAAACTGAAGGTGGCCATCTTGTGGCTAAATAGTAAAACTGCATCTACATATTTTTTACATTACAATTTACACATATAATAACATTAAAAATTAACTGTTTATTTCCCACACCAAAATATTACCCAAATAAAATTAATGGAAAAAAAAAAAAAAAAAAAAAGACAAATAGTTACCAAAGGGTCTGAACTTTTTAAATATGCATTTGAAGGGGGTATACTACGAACATTTTTTTAAAATTAAAAGCTTGTAAATAGTGATGGACGCAAAACGGAAACAATGCACCTTTATTTCCAAATAAAATATTGGTGCCATACATTGTGATAGGGACAAAATTTAAATGGTGTCATAACCGAGACAAACCGGGCAAATAAAATACATAGGTTTTAATTATGGTAGTGTGGATTATTTTAAAGCTATAATGGATGAAAACTGAGAAATAATGATTTTTTTCCATTTTTTCTTATTAATCCTGTTAAAATGCATTTATAAAAAAATAATTCTTAGCAAAATGTACCACCCAAAGAAAGCCTAATTGGGGCGGAAAAAACAAGATATAGATCAATAAATTGTGATAAGTAGTGATAAAGTTATTAGCAAATGAATGGGAGATGAAAATTGCTCTGATGCAAGGTGAAAAATCCCCGCGGGCTGAAATGGTTAAGGCCAAGCTGCAGGGCCACACAACACAGCACACGAGTGATTCCCCCTCCCCCCCTCTTTTCCCCCCACCAACAGAGCTTTCTGTTGGTGGGGTCTGATTGCTCCACAGCTGTTTATTTATTTTTTTAATAAATTTAGCTTTTTTAATTTCCCCTGCTCCCTCCCCCCCCCCCCCCGCCAGCCAATCAGGGTGATCAGCTGTCATAGGCTTTAGCCTATGACAGCCGATCATTCCCCAGCCTCAGGAGGGGACAGTACAGCACTGCTGCCGATCGCAGCGCTGTACATGTAAATAGACGGCGATCACCCCGTCTAACAGTCTCCCGAGCGGCGATTGCCGCTCGGAGACTGAAGGCGGGCGGAGCTCCGCCCCCCGAGCAAGATCGATCTCCTGCAAAGTGCAGCCCCAGGACTTGACGCCAATTGGTGTTAGGCGCCGCGGTCACGCCCATTGGCGTGAGGCGGTCCTAAAGTAGTCAAGTGGCAGTAAAAGAGTAGCAGTACTGGAAAAACATGAGGGACTTGCCTCCAACTTACACTGATTTGGATGAGATGCATATGTCTTCCTGCCGCAGCATTTTGTTTTTCTTGCTGGCTTGGAGTGCTTACCTCTGGATATTATTTGAGAGGGTGATTTTATTAAAAATGTAGTGGGTGTTTTATAGTAAGTTTTTAAGTTCTTACTCCTTTCCACGGTGACACAAAACCCTCTTTTCTCCAAGTCTACCGTATCCAGTAGAATTCTGTGGTAAAATTAAACTGCTGGTTATATTTAAATAGCATAACCGTAATCCTATGCAAACCTTTCTCAGTTCAGAGAGCCCTCTCAGTATTGCTTGCTGGCGGTCCTTGTTCCGTACAACATTGGGATTCAGCAATGGGTCTCTTACGTGGCCAGAGCTGAATATCTGCCGAGATTCTTGATCAGCACCTAAGACAAGAAATCAATACATAACCAATAAGTAACTGACGATAATGGAAAATCTAGAATTTATTAGTTATTGTGGATCCCCTACCCAAAAAAAAAAAAAAGACATACAGGGTAGATGCTAACCATCTTTGAAACATAACCCTAACCCTTTTGTATTAAGCCATTCAGCATAAAAGGTGTTTTTGTGCCTAAGTAATGTATCATACATGCATGCAATGTCCTCTATTAGAGCTGGCAGAGGTGAGTGGTATCTTGACTAAATGTAGGGGATGACTTATTTGAATGACAATGGGCAGTAATAGGCTGCCTGTTGGATTTTCCTCAACAGGCTGCTTGCTACTACCGCCCATATTCATTTAAATAATATGGGGGCAAAAAATTAATTAGGCCACATAATGTTTCACAGGGAAGCAACCCCTGTGAAGACAGATGGGCTCACCAAGAGGATGCTGACAGTCTAATAAGGGGGCTGCATTTTTCAGGTAATTAATAAAAGCAAAACTTACACAAGGAAATTTAATGTATACCAAATATTCTTTATTAAAATGCTTTGCTTTCAAATAATTGACGGTGTAAAAATAGTTTCTTTGATATCTACATAGATTTGTCGTGCACTTGAACAAATTTTCCTGGACGGCAGCAAAGACAAAAATGAGAATATACCTATATTCCTATTAGCAACATTCAATAATAAAAATATCTGCTGCGCTCATATGAAACCTCAGATATATCATCTCTTTACATAACACATAAAATACAGTAAAATCATAAAAAGAGAAAACATAAAATATGCAATAAATAAATGCATATGCTGATTAGCAATTGTGCAAATGCTGGTTAGCAATGATCAAAACCAATGGTATGTTGATTAGCAATGGTCAAATACTGCCAAGTACAAGAAGAAAAAAAAAAGTTGCAAACAATGGTTATCTAGCAATTATCAAATGCAATGGTATGCTGATTAGCAATGGTCAAATACCACCAATAGCAAAACACAGCTATACTCATATGGTGCCTCAAATCACCTCTTAACACATACGGAGCACGGCTGTCGGATATGGTAGACTTTAGTAAGTAAGATACAAAGGAGAACCCGCTCTATGAATCTTGGTGAGCTAAATGAGAAAGCGTATGCAATTTTCCTACTGCCTCAAGCAAGCTGGAGTGACAGACTTTGCTTCACTGGCATATAGGAGTATTGGTTGCCACAGTTTGCATCAAAGTATAGTGATGCCAGTGAGACGACAATACGGTGTGCTGTGCTGAGATTTGCAGCACATTGCCTTACAGCGCAAACAGCATTTTAGTTTCAAAGAAGTTTTATTGGTAAAACAATAAATATTACAGCAATTTTAGATATGTCCACTTCGGGACTAGATGTATAATGATAATTGGTAAACAAATTAAACAGGAACAAAACAAATAACTGGTATGCAGATATCCAATATATTAAGCAGTGATATAGTAGAGAAAAGAGTGTTCATTTTAACGCTTTATGGTTAGCACCTATGGAGAGATCATAAGGAGAAGACACAGGATCGAAGACCGATAAGCTGCCATGTTTTGATAAAGGTATCAAAAGTATCGTTAATGATTGCAAGAATCCTTTCAGATATCATTATATCCAAGATAATGTTGTCAGTTAGCTGAATGGAGAGTGTTTGCTGCAACCATTGTCTTGCGATGTGAGATCTCACTGCTTTAGCTATATGTTGTGCCAACCGGTGAGGGGGGTGCTTCCACCTGGGGAGTTTGTCCCCAAACAGGAGCATCCCTGGGTCTGGCCCCAGTGAAGTTCCCAATGCTGTGTTTATGAGTGCAGTTACTTTCGCCCAGTAGGTTTGCACCACAGGACAGAACCACCATATGTGGGGCATGTCACCCTCTCCCCCACAGTTTCTGAAGCAGTTTACTTTTAGTTGAGTCAATGTTGTGTAGTTTTAGGGGGGTAATGTAGGCATGATGCAGGATTTTGTAATTCGTTTCAATATGGGAGTAGTAGGTGCTACCTTTGGTGAGAGTGGTACAACATTTGGACCATCTTTCTGGGGTAATTGTGATTCCTAGTTCTGACTCCCAGGTTGTCATAGTTTTAAGTTTGCTAAAATCAGGGGGTTGAGAGAGTAGAGCATATAGTAGTGAAATGAGGCCACCCTCTAAAGGTCTCAGGTCACACCATGCTTCGTAAGAAGTGCGCTGTGGGATATATATTCCCAGTCGATGGTGTCGAAGGCCTTCTCCATGTCTAGAGCAGCAAGTGCCATAGGGATTCTATTTCTCTTGGCAACATGGAGAAGGCCCACAACTTTTCGCACGTTGTCAGGTGCCTGCCTAAAGGGGATAAATCCCACTTGGTCTCTGTGTATCAGTGGGGATAGAAATTTGTTTAACCTGGTTACTAGGATAGATGTAAAGAGTTTATAGTCTATATTAAGTAGGGAAATGGGGCGGTGATTGACATTCAAAGGGTCTCTATTAGGCTTTGGGATCACTGCAATCAAGGAGTTTAAGAATTCAGCTGGCGGGGTTTTTCCCAGAAGGATGGAGTTATAATATCTAAGGAGACACGGGGAAAGCTGGGCCTTAAATTTTTTGTAGTATAGGGCTGAGAAGCCGTCTGGGCCTGGGGATTTGCCATTTTTAAGGAGTTTAATTAGCGTCCTTAAATTCATCGTTAGTTATGGGCATATTGAGGGTTGAGGATTTCTCAGGTCTGAGTGATGGCATTGGGAGCTTGCGTAGGTATGTGTATGGTGAGATTGAGGAAGGTGAGGTGGATTTAGGGGCATATAGTGAGGTATAATAGTTAGCAAATTCCTGATGGATTTTTAATGGGTCTGAGGTGATGTCCCCCTTATCAGTGCGGATTTGTAACACTTTATTTAGATTATGGGCCTCCTTCAGTTTTCTAGCTAGCCAGGTATTTGGTTTGTTGTATTGCGCATACAATTTTGATCTGGTCCATCTTATGGCCTTTTCTGTGCGTGAAGATAGGATTACATTTAGTTGGGCTACAGTAGTTTCAATTTGTTTTTGTAAGTCGAGTGATGGAGTTTGGGCGTAGGCCATCTTTAGTTTGGAAAGTTTGAACTCAAGATTGGATTGCTGCTCTTTTTTATTACGCTTGTGCTGTGATGCTAATTTGATTAGGCGGCCTCTGATTGTAGCCTTATGCGCGAACCAGAGTGTCGATATCTTTGTGTGTGGGGTATCGTTTAGCTTGAAGTAGTCTGTGAGCTGTTCCTCAATCTCAAGTACCGTTTCGTTGCTAGTTAGTAAGCTTTCGTTGAGCCTTCATGGTGGCCTTGCCATAGGAGAGGCGAGAGAGGTACAGGAGGTCAGTACCATGTCATGATCTGACCATGAGCTGATGTGAATTCGAGAGAATATGAGGTTAGGTATAAGTGATGTGGATAAGTAGATTGCGTCTATTCTCGAGTATGTTTTATGGGGGTGGGAGTAAAACGTGTAGGCTCTGGTTTGTGGATTATATTCTCTCCACGTGTCTATCAGATGTAGGGAGTACATGTAGGTTTTAAGTGCATTGGATTGTTGGGATTGTCTCGTAGAAGGGGAAGATGTAGATCTGTCTAAGGAGGGGTTGAGTGCTATATTAAAGTCTCCTGCCCAAAGGGTTTGTGCTTTGGGGAAGTTTTCCGATTTTTTAAGGATTTGCCCTACCGTATACAAAGGGTTTTCAGGTGGGCAGTAGGTGTTTACAATACAAATCTCACTGTTCTGTAGAAAGCCATATAATATTACATATGTTCCATCATCGTCTAGTATTGTCTCATTAACTCTAAAAGGGATGGCATTGTGGAGGAGGGTAATAACACCTCTATGTTTGGATGAGGCTGAGGAGGCAAAGAAACGTTGGAAGTTTTTGTGGAAATAGCGTGGTATTGAGGATTTGGTAAAGTGTGTCTCCTGGAGACATAATGTCTGGGGAGCACTTTTGGTAATCAAACGCTTTTCTGCGCTTCATAGGGGAATTTAAGCCCTTGGCGTTATGTGTTAATATATTCAATGACGCCATTTAGGGTGAGTAGTAAAAATGATAATTGTAGTTTTTGTCATATAAGTGGTTTCCGTGCCTTCTGAGCTTGCATTTTTAGATAGGTGCAGTGTGCAGTAATGGATTCTCTTTCCAATTAAAATGGTACAGTGTAGCTGCTTCAGTGCATACCAAAATAACAAAACAAAACATAAACCTGGGACCAACAGGATCTCAGCATTAGGCAAAACGCCTTTAGGAATGGAAATCATAGACAGAGTTATTAAAGCTCTGAGTATGTTGACCATTTGTGGTGGGACAACAATGCAAAAGTGCAGGCTAGCACTCTAGTGTAGAAAAATTTTGTTAACATTTAAAGGGATACTGTAGGGGGGTCGGGGGAAAATGAGTTGAAGTTACCCGGGGCTTCTAATGGTCCCCTGCAGACATCTTGTGCCCGCGCAGCCACTCACCGATGCTCCGGCCCCGCCTCCAGTTCACTTCTGGAATTTCTGACTTTAAAGTCAGAAAACCACTGCGCCTGCATTGCCGTGTCCTTGCTCCCGCTGATGTCACCAGGAGTGTATTGCACAAGTCCAGTATGGTCTTTGGTTTGCGCAGTATGCTCCTGGTGCCATCAGCGGGAGCGAGGACACGCAATGCAGGCGCAGTGGTTTTCTGACTTTAAAGTCAGAAATTCCAGAAGTGAACTGGAGGCGGGGCCGGAGCATCGGTGAGTGGCTGCGCGGGCACAAGATGTCTGCAGGGGACCATTAGAAGCCCCGGGTAACTTCAACTCATTTTCCCCCGACCCCCCTACAGTATCCCTTTAAACACAGCTAAGCTTTAGGTTAGCATTTGTGGCGCAACAGCACCACCTAGTGGGCAACTAAGCCTATTCTTAAAACAGAATGAAAAAAGGATCTTAACGTATGTTGTATTCAGTCTAATTCACCAGGTCTTCGCTAGGAATATATAGAGAAAAGTTCAACACTGCAAGTAGCAGGGGTTCCCTTCTTCGTGTATATGAAAAATACAAATAGTGGTACAAATGTTCCTCAGACACTATGGAGAAAAAGTTAGTTCAACCAAGATGAGATGGACCCCATCTTCCAGTTCCAGCGTATAGATTCATGGTGGAGTTAAGGTATAAAGGTCAGTGTGGACTGGGCCATCACAGATAGGCGTTGGATGTGGGGATATTCTATTAGGTGGGAGACCCATATAGGCTCGTAGAGCGAGTCGTCCAGATTGTTATATAGCTAAAACAGTTCCTCTTTTTGTGAAGTACCTGGGTGTGACGTATGGTAAGTTCAGCATACCTTGTATAGGCTGATAGCATAAAAGTAAGGGAGGGGATAAGGGAGCAAGAACAAGGGTGAGGCCGCTCAGAAAAGTCGCCTAGTCATATCTAGGTGTGGGGCCTTTAATGTGTGGAGGTTATACTCACGCCAGTATGGCGGCAGTCCATATTGTTGTAGGCCTCAGTCATCGATGCAGCTAGCCCTCCGGGGCAGGGGACTGTGTGGAACGAAGTCTCGTGTTCCGTGCCGACCATACTCTTGCCGGGCGTGATGCCCGTTGAGGCGGAAGAGTCGAGGTGACCTTTTCAATTGGTATCCCAAGGATCTCTAGGTGTCTGCGGCCTTCCTCTGGTGTGCGTGCAACGTAGGTTTTATCCTTGTGAGTAAAGGTGAGCGAGAACGGGAATCCCCAGCGATATTTGATTGAAGCTTTTTGCAGCGCAAGGGTGACCGGTCTAAGCGCTCTGCGGCGCTGAATGGTAGTGGAGGCAAGGTCAGCATATAATTGCACAGAGTTAGGAACGTCCGGCAATGAGGTAAGGTTGCGGGCTGCTTCAAGCACTAAATCACGTACCTCTTCAAATTGAAATTTCAGGATCACGTCCCGGGGTAGATCACTGTTGCGGGGTTTGGCTAGTGCTCTGTGGATTCTCACCATCCGGAAGGAGGCCGGCTCCATCTGTGGAAGGAGTGCACTAAAAAGGTTCAGTGCTGTGGGTTTAAGTTCCTCCTGTGTAATGGATTCAGGCAGGCCCTGGATTCTAATATTGGCCCTCCTGCTTCTATTTTTCATGTCCTCTAATTTTAACTCAAGAGTATCGATCTTGGAGGCTTGATCATTAATGGCCATTTTGCCATCCTCAAGGGCCTCAGCAAATGTGTCTGCTTGCTTTTCCAGGTCTGTTATGCGGTTTCCCATCTCCCTGATTTGGATGGTGAAGTCTCTTACCGCTTCTTTTAACTCCGCTCTGAAGACCCTAGTGATGTCGGCTAGTAAGGTATCCAAAGGTGGGGTCTGAGCTGGAGCCGGAGCCTCGGTAGTGTTTCGCTTCTGGGTTGTAGAATGCGGCAGGCTGGCTGACTTAGGCGAGGCCTGTTGTGGGGAAGCTGGTGCTCCGTCGGCCATCTTGGATTTTGTGGCGCCGCCGCTTTTGGTCTTGGAGTAGCTGCCGATTGTGAGGGTATTTCCTTGTTTTTCTTGCCCCTTCCCCTTCGCGACATACCAGGTGGGGTTTGCGTCAGTTTAGGTGCATATTGCTGGGGCTTAGCCGGTTCAAATTGGCGAAGAGTGCCAGCCCGACTGCGGAGCAGCGGAATCTAGGTCATGTTCCGTCTGCGCCGCGCATGCGCCCCTCCGCAAACAGCATTTTATATGAACAGTGTCCCCCTACTTTAATGGAACTTACTGCATAACAGCACAATACAATATCTGAATTCTCCCATTGAGGTTTCCCTATAAACAAAGCGTGATTTCGCAGTGTGGCTGTACAGTGTGTATGACCAGTGTGTTTGCAGCTGTTTTTTTTCCTATTGGTGGTATTTAACCATTGCTAATCAGCATACTATTGCATTTGATCACTGTTAATCATCATTTGCACCATTGCTAATTAGCATACACATTTATTTAATGCATATTTTATATATGTTTCTCTCCTTTTTTATGCCTTTACTGTATTTTATATGTGTTATTAAAGGAGGTGATTTATACTTCTCATATACATTATCCTATGTTCCCAGCAGAGGGTTTCATTAACTCTGCAAAAAGTGATCAAATTTATTTTTAAAACTTGTTTTCCTGTAACTTGCCAAAATGTGTCAAGCAAGGGTCTAGTATACAGTGCAGGAGAGTATTGATGTGTTTATCATGTTTATAATGTTCACAGCATGTTTTTATGGACGGATATATCTGTCCATACCGCTAGGGAGGTTAAAGAGAATCTGTATTGTTAAAATCACACAAAAGTAAACATACCAGTACGTTAGGGGACATCTCCTATTACCCTCTGTCACAATTTCGCCCCTCCTTGCCGCATTAAAAGTGGTTAAAAACAGTTTTAAAAAGTTTGTTTATAAACAAACAAAATGGCCACCAAAACAGGAAGTAGGTTGATGTACAGTATGTCCACACATAGAAAATACATCCATACACAAGCAGGCTGTATACACCCTTCCTTTTGAATCTCAAGAGATCATTTGTGTGTTTCTTTCCCCCTGCAGCTATCTTCCACTGAAGTGTCAGGCTGTTTCTTCCTGCAGAGTGCAGACAGCTCTGCCTGTATGTAATTCCTCAGTATGTAAAAGCCCAGCCAGCTCAGAGGAGGGTTTATCCAGCTTGTAAAAGCTAAGAGAGAAGAGAGAAGCTTCCCTAATCTAAATAATACACAGGCAGTGTGCAGAGAGGGACCTGGAGGGGGGAGATGCATCACAGAACCACAACACTGAAGAACTTGGCAGCCTTCCAGACACAGGCTGACAAGTCTGACAAGAGAGAGATAAGTTGATTTATTACAGAGATGGTGATAGCAGAAAGTGCTGCAGTAAGCCAGAACACATTAGAATAGCTTTTGGAACTTGTAGGATGATAAAAAACAGGATGCAATTTTTGTTACGGAGTCTCTTTAAGGGATGTAATGATACCTCTTGGATCACATGACTTCTGCAAATCAAGTAGCAGAGTGGGCCCAGTTCCACTAAAAACAGAGGAAATATCACTTCAGCTATGGAACCGAATGCAGAGTTCTCTGGACTACAAGCTGCACCTTACCAGAGGAGCAAGAAACTTGGTGGGATAGTGAAGGAAAGTAGAAAATCTTTCAGGGAGCCACAAGCTCCAATCAGTATTACAATGGATGCCAGCTGCTGGGTTTGAGGCCACTGCCTGCCTAGGCTAAGTACGTGGGAACCGGAACAGACACAAACAGGGCAGATTTTAGGACATCATGGGGGGGGGGGGGGGGGGGGGTGTCAGTGCAGGATGGGGCTCGAGTGAATCTGGGGCCCGGAGAACAATGCCACACACAGGCCCCAACTGCAGTTTATTTCTCCTTCTGGATGCTCATTAACCACTTGCCGACCGTGCGTCGGCAAAGTGGCAGCTGTAGGACCAGCGACGCAGTTCTGCGTCGCCGGCTGCAGGCTAATTAATCAGGAAGCAGCCGCTCGCGCGAGCGGCTGCTTCCTGTCAATTCACGGCGGGGGGCTCCGTGAATAGCCTGCAGGCCGCCGATCGCGGCTCGCAGGCTAAATGTAAACACAAGCGGAAATAATCCGCTTTGTTTACAATCGTACAACGCTGCTAACAGTAGCAGCGTTGTACCAGATCAGCGATCCCCGGCCAATCAGCGGCCGGGGATCGCTGTCACATGACAGGCAGGAGCCTGTTAGAGGCTGCACAGGACAGATCCGTTCCTGTGCAGCCTCGGATCTCCGGGGAAGGGAGGGAGGAGAGGGAGGGGGGGAATTTCGCCGCGGAGGGGGGCTTTGAGGTGCCCCACCCCCCGCAACACCCAGGCAGGCAGGAGCGATCAGACCCCCCCAGCACATCATCCCCCTAGTGGGGAAAAAAGGGGGGGGCGATCTGGTCGCTCTGCCTGCACCCTGATCTGTGCTGGGGGGCTGCATAGCCCACCCAGCACAGATCAGCTAAAACAGCGCTGGTCCTTAAGGGGGGGTAAAGGGTGGGTCCTCAAGTGGTTACAGAGACACCGAAGCGAAAAATAATTATGATATAATGATTTGCATGTGTAGTACAGCTAAGACATAAAACATTAGGAGCACAGATATAAGTCTCATATTGTTTTAAGTACAGGAAGAGTTAAGAAACCCCCAAAACCCTATATAACTGAAAATAAATATTAGAATATTTTCTTTGCTACTAATGTTTTACTAATTATTCATACTACACAACCAATTCATTATTTCATTTTTTTTCGCTTCAGTGTCTCTCTTTAACTACTTGCCGATGGGCATGGCAGCAGCCCCAGGCCCGCCTAATGCCGATCGGCGCAAGGTTCTGTGGGCCTGTTTTGCAGGAGATCGCGCACATCTCTGCTTGGTAGGCGGAGCTCCGTCCCGCTTTCAGTCTCCCAGCGGTCGATCGCCGCTAGGAGACTGTTAGACAGCGAAACCGTCATCTAATTACCCCGTACATGCGATCTAAGGCAGCGCCATGTGACACGGCTATCCGCTCCAGAGGCTCAGGGGTGATCGGCTATCATAGGCTGAAGCCTGTGACAGCTGATCATGGGGATTGGCTGGCGGGGGAGGGGGGGGGGATACAAAAATATAAAAAAAATAGGGAAATTTAATAAAAATTAATAAGATAAATATTTACAATAAATAAACAAAATCTTGGGGGCAAGCAGACCCCAACAACAGAAAGCTGTTGGTTGGGGGAGGGGGGGAGGTAGGGAGAGAATCACTTGTGTGCTGACATGTGCGGCCCTGCAGCGAGGTCTTAAAGCTGCCGTGGCCTATTTCTTTAAAAATGGCCTGTTCTTTAGGGGGTTTTAACATTTGCGGTCCTCAAGTGGTTAATGTGGTGAGAGGTGCCGGGTGGCTCATCCAGGAGTTACCTTAGACAGATAGTGAATAAAGTAATCCTGAGATGAATGGGACAAAAGGATTTTTACTTACCCGAGGCTCCTTCCAGCCCCTGTAGTCCATCAGCTACCTTGATACCCTTCCGATCCATTGTGCTCCTGTGAAGTCTGCACAATCCAGCTGGGCTATGAGGCACTGCGCATGCATTGTGAGGCGTACCTCCTCCATTGTGCTCCCATAGCTGGGAGCCTTCTGCGCAAGCACAGAGGATACACAAATAGAATTTGACGTGTGGGGGACGAGGGGAGTGAGTGGGGTCTATTAAGTTTGCCCAGTATGGGGCCCAACATTTTCTGATGGACACAAAAATCTTCGGATTTCAGGGAACCTCTAGAAGGCAAGAAAGCCCTGGTAGCTTTTCCACCCATTTTTGCATAGAAGGAAGTGATTATTTCTGGCAACACTAACAATTTCATACATAAACAAAGAGGTACCAGGGTTCCCAAACTTCTTCACCTGTCCATAAACATTGAGGCCTCGATGGAACAAAATGCCACATCCATTTCCATAGTTCTCATCAATGGTTTACTAAGTCAACACCAAGTGATGAAGGGAGAATAAAATCTAAACCCAAAAACATTCCAGTCCCTTCTCCATTAGTGAGGAATGCGAAGAACTCTTTGCATCCTTAAACTAACTTGTCTCATACTTTGCAGATAGCCACTGGCAGGAATTTCTCTAACTATTAAGCATTCCCTGGTTCAGGGGCAAACCCAGGATTTTCAAGGGGGGGGGATTCCTGAAAGGTCTCCCTCAGCCACACACAATACAGTATAATAATAATTTGGTAGGACATCATGCTGGGTACACATAATGCAATTTCCCGTCCAACTGACTGACCGGCAACGGGATCGATCAGAAGCAGTTTGGATACAGATAATAATGAGGACAGCCAACATTGGTAATGAAGCATGAAAGTGAAGCATTCACTCAGCAGGGCACAGGGCTGTGCTCATACCTGACTGTTAAGTTCCCCAGAGCTGCTCCATGCTCTGTACATATGCTGCTGCTACATCCAAAGTCAACTGTAGCAGGGAAAGAAAGGGGGCAGTGCAGTGAGCTGCAGGATACCTGCAGATATTCTGGTGTCTCAACTTCTGCCTGTCCGCAGACACTGCACAAACTCTGGTCTGAGGTGTGATTCTGGGCAGCTGTAATCCCCCCTGGGTTTGTCTATGCTGGTTCCGATTGTTTCAGAGTTCAACTATCTAAAACCATCTCGCAAACAGAGATATTCTGTTTCAGGGTCATGTGTTTCATCCCAAGCCAGGTCTTCTGCACCCAACAGGAAAATCCTTAGGAAAGAAAAATGCTTCAAGCATGTCCTAGCTACAAAGTAGAAAGTCACCAGGAGGAAAAAAATATAAGAAAGTGCTTTTTTTCCTGGGTGTAAAGAAAGGAGACTTCAGGGAGCTTTACACATATTTTAGTTTTCCTTCAGCACGGACCAGACATGGCCCTGACTTTTAGTACACTCAAGATACAAAAATCAGCCTCATCAGTCTTCTAGATATGGAGCTGGCTAAAGGTCGTTCACCAATCTCAGGCAAGGTAGTGCCTCCCTGGTGAACTATTTCTTAGCGGCCCTTTGAAACCATGGAAAGGCCATTTTTTTAAATGCCTAAATGTGCGTACACCCTCAGGCTGGGCGGACTTTCTGTCGACAGTAGTGCGTGTGTACGCACTGTCGGAGGACTGATCAGGCTGTTCCTGAACTATCCGAGCGGATAGTTCAGTAACAGCCTTATCAGTCCGCCGACAGTGCATACACACGCACTACTGTTGGCTGAAAGTCCACACAGCCTGAGGGTCTGACGGACCAGTTGTTGGCTTCCGTAGTGCGCGTGTACGCACCTTTACTATTAAAGGGATCCTAACATGCAGCTAATCCAGTCTGACTTCAGTCAGAGCACCTGATCTGCATGCTTGTTCAGGGTCTGTGGTTAAAAGTATTGGACAGATTGTCAGAAGGACAGCCTGGCAATTTTTGTGTTGAAAAGGAAATAAATATGTCAGCCACTATATCCCTCTCATTTCAGGTGTGCTAGGACACCTGAAGTGAGAGAGTGGTATGGAGGCTGCCATATTTATTTCCTTCCAAGCAATACCAGTTGCCTGGCTATCCTGCTGATCCTGTCTCTAATAGTTTTAGCAATAGACCTTGAACACGCATGCAGTAGATCAGCTGTTTCTGTAATTTTTGTCAAATCTAACCAGATTAGCTGCATGCTTGTTTCTGTGTTATTCAGACACTACTGAAGCCAAATAAGTCAGCTGGGCTGCCAGGGAACTGGTATTGTTTAAAAGGAAATAAATATGGCAGCTTCATGTTCCCTTTAAGGTAGCTTCCCTGGTCTCTACCACCTCACCCAGGAGTAGAAATGCTCAATAAGATGTAAATAATTCCAGCTTGCCCAGATCCCTCTCCAGCCCACCGATCAAGCACTGGGGTCCCTCTATATTTGATCCATCGGCTCAAATAGGCCTTTTCTGACTGGGAGCGCAGCCATGAATGAGCACATCCACACTGGCCATGTGGGAGAAGAGGGAAGCACTCATGCATGGAGGAAAAAAACTTGCACAATCGCTTCCTTCTACTGGGCATGCACACATCGTAATCGCACGTGCCCACTGTGGTTGTGCTCTTACACACCCGTGCTCCTGGCCAGATGTTAAAAAGTAATCCAGCACTGGATCGGTGGCATGAAGAAGGTTCTGGGAAGCCACTGGACTAACCAGAGACATACCACTAATGAGGTATCTAACTTTTGTGTTTTTTTTATCACTTCAGGACTGCTCTAACTGCAATACTGTACTACTGTTCTAAACGCAAATAAATTACATTAGCCTCCATAATTTTTATTTGCTCTTCAAAAGTAATCACAAGTCATCAAACCCAGGGAAATATTTTATGCATATATGATCGAAATGATGAGTTCTGCCTGAAAGGAATTACCGTATTTTTCGGACAATAAGACGCTCCGGACTATAAGACGCACCTAGGTTTAGAGGGCAAAAACCAGGAAAAACAAATATACTAAACCTGGTGTGCCTATGGTGCAGGGGTGTCTTATAGATGTTCTCCCCCCCCAATCTCCTCCTGTCCCCCTTGGTGTCCTTCTGTTGCCCTTCTTTATGTTCTCCTCCTGTCCCCCTCTGGGTCCCCTCCTCTCCCCCTCTGTGTCTGCCTCCTGTCCACCCTGTGTTTGTCACCTGTCCCTCAATGTGTCTGGCTCCTGTCCCCCTGTGTCTGTCACCTGTCTGCCTCCTGCCCTTGTGTCTGTTGCCTGCCCCCCTCTGGCTGCCTCCTGTCCCCCTGTGTTTGTCACCTGTCCCCCTCCGTGTCTGGTTCCTGTCCATCTGGGTCTATCACCTGTCCCCCTGTGGCTGTCACCTGTCTGCCTCCTATCCCCCTGTGCCTGCGTCCTGTCCATCTGTGTTTGCCCCCTGTCCATCTGTGTTTGCCTCGTATCCCCCTGTGCCTGCCTCATGTCCATCTGTGTTTGCCCCGTGCACCTGTGGCTGTGTCCTTTCCCCTTCTTTGTCTGGCTCCAGGTGGCCTCCCTCTGTATTTGACTCCCATCCCCCTCCATGCCACTGTGTCCTGCAGTCAGTCTGTAGGAAGAAATCAGCGGCAGCCGCCATCACTCACCTCATCCAAAGAGTGCCTGCGTTGATCAGCTGCTGTTTCCTCCTTGTCGCTGGTGTTCTCCGGGTCCCCAATGTCTTCATCACCACCGCACTGCAAGTAGAAATCAGCGACGGTAGACGCAGGCATCCTCACCTCATCCAGTGAGCCTGCGGCGATCGGCTGCTTCTGGCTCACTCACTCCTTCTCCCTAGTGGCTATTCGCGTCTGACCAGGAAGTGCTGATGCTAGGGAGACATCGGGGACTCGGACACCTCTGGCGGCATGTCCCCTTAGGGACAAAACAAGGAGGGGAGTCCGATCGCTGGGCTCCATAGCTAGGCTGTGCAGGAGGCTGAAAAAACTGTACAGCCCAGCTGACCAAAAAAAGAGCCTGGTCGTTAGGGGGGTTAAGCCTGGGGACCTTAAGTGGTTAAAAGACACCCGAAGCGAAAATAAACTAATTAAATAAATGATTGTATCTATCTTCCTTCTCCTAAAATGACTTAAGATATTCCACAGTTTTATTTTGTTTAAATCTACTTTTTAAGTTTTAACTGTGTTATGGTTTTTGCTCAATGACACATTCATTGAAGTATGCCAAAGCTAAAATATATGAACTATTGAACCTTTTTATCTCTTTCCTGCTCTCAGAAGCCATTTTCTGTTAGGAAAGTGTTTTATAGTTGGAATTTCTTATCAGTGAGGGTCACACTGTAGTCACTTCCAGTCTGAGTAAGGACTGAGTCAGCCACTTACATACCTGATATTTAACGCTCTCAGGCAGAGAAAGAAAAAAAAAGGAACACAGCATAGTTATTTGTGTTCTAGGCACTGTACATCTCATGTCACCTCAGTTATCCTTTAAGTAATGCCTTATTGTATGTTCAAACATTTGTCTGGAGAAGAACATGTTACAATAAGCAGATCTCTACATTACACAGCTTCCCCATGTATTGTTGTTTGCACAGACTTGCACATCACCCCTGCCAACTCCTTTATAAACCAGCTAATGATGAGTGCCTGCAGAGTGCAGGTAACGATCATGCTGGAAGGTGGAAGATGGCGTGCACGCCAAACCCTCCCAAAAAAAGATACTCTTATGCTGGGAATACACGTTTCGTTTTTGCCTTCGTTTTAGCCTTCGTTTCGATTGTGCCTTTTGTCCTTTTCGTTCCCGAAATAATCGAACGTACGGTTAATATCACCACCCACGGTTTCGTTTTGTTTTTCGATTCTGATGGTTTCGTTTTTCCAATAATCGAAGGCTGCAAAGAAACGAAACGAAAATCCCTTTTTACAGGGACGGACTAACATAAACGAACATATAATCGATCTGAACAGCCATCAAGCCTACCAATGGCTCGATTAGATGGATAAAGAGAGATAATATCAAACATGTTCGATCACTAGTCGTTCGTTTTTGGGGTCTATTAATCGAAACTATAATGAGATTATGACTATTTTCACATACGTTTTCAACACTCGATTCGTTTACTGAACGAATCGAAGGCTAAAACGAAGGCAAAAACGAAACGTGTATTCCCAGCATTAGGGCCTGTTTCCACTACACACGGATTCTGGGTGAAGAAAAACTGACTCCATTAAATGCCTATGGGCCTGTTTCCACTAACGTGTCCATTGTATGGGAAATGATGCATGATACAAATATCTGCAAATCGCGTTTAGTGGAAACAGGCCCATAGGCATTTATTATTTATGCATAGATAGATCAGCACACCATGGTAAAGGAATCGATCAGTCTTACCAGACTGCCTGTACTGGGGGTCATGTGTGGAAGGTCTTGACATAGGAGCATCAGGGTCTAGATAGTAGATCTCCTTTGTTCGTACATATGGTACAAACTGTGAGGAAGGTGGTCTGTCAGCATCTTGCTTGTTTTCCACATCTGGAGTTGTGTTGATCTGAGTGGAAACAGAATTCTCACTGTAAACTGTGGGGGCAGGAGTCACGTTTGACCTTTTCTGAGCTTGATGTAATCGGTTTTTCACTGCAGGAACTGGAGGAGACTCAGATCTGTGGAAAGAAGTCGAAAAACAGGGATAAAGCTCAGGCATATAAATCACTCGCTCTTATCTTCTAATACAGCCTATCTTTTTCTTAATCAATGCTTTTTATAGAAGGCAAAACAAGCAATATTTACAGCATCGGCAACACATATTTGATAAATATAGACAAATGGGATATAATCAAATTAAAAGCAGAAATCTCAAGGGTATCTCCCACCAGACCTGCCACAACCTCTTAAACTTACCTAGACAGGCCATGTGTGTAGAGAGTACTTTATATTGTGGACTATAATACTCACTTTTTCCCCTCCAAAAGTGGGGGATAAAAGTCACTGCGACTTATAGTCCAAATGCAAATGTTCCTGACTTGTGAATGCCTGCCAATACGAGCCTCTAACCCGCCACAATGTCTGGGACTCCCTGTACTGTGCCCATGCAGAGGAGGACACGGGAACAAACGGAGGACACAAAGGGAACACAAAGGGGCATAGAGGAGGACACCAGGAGGACAGTGGCAGACACATAGGGGACACAGAAAGACACAAGGAGGATAGAGGAGGACAGGGAGACACAGAAGGTACAAGGGGACATGAAGTACAAAGTGGGCATAATCCACAAGATGCCCCTTCACCATGGATGCACAAGGTTTAGTATATATTTTTTTCCCCTTGGTTTTTTGTCCTCTAAACCTAGGTGCGTCTTATGGTCAGGAGTGTCTTATAATCCAAAAAAATACGGTAATTTCTGCAATCAGAGAGAGCTATTTGAATAAGTTCCCGAGGTGACACGTGACTTGATGAGATAAACATGTGTATGTACAGAGCAAACATAATAATCATAATAATCATATGTTTTTCTTATTTTAATTTTGCTGCCTGAAATACTTCATTTTCAGGCATGCAAGTAACAGCTTCTGTCTTGCCGGTGCCTTATCAGGAATATAGCAAACCGCACGGATAAGCAAATTACAGTCATAAAAGTTTTCCTGGCAGAATACAGCTTCTGAGGGCAGGGGAGAGATAGAACAAAAGTCCAGAGTTCATGTATTTTAACTCCGGGATGCTTAATAGACCGCCATTGAGCAGACATAACAAAACATTCAATCTACTTTGTAAATGTTTAAATATAAAATAAAACCATGGGATAGCTAAAAAAGTAGACATTTTTAAGAGCAGGAGAATAAATACAATTGTTTATTTCATCAGTTTATTTTCAGCCTGGGTTCAATTTAAGATGGCGGGACATATATTTATCCAGTGTAGTTGTGGAGAGTGCACCCCCAGTTTGTTAATAAATGAGGCATATGTGGTATCATTTTAACCGTGATTAGTTGTAGAATACATTTTGTTTTTTTTAAAGCTTGGACCCACGTCTCATAAAAAAATAGGTAAAGACAAACTCATTCCCCCCCCAAAAAAAAATTCATTTTCAGAATTATAATCAAACTTTAGTTTTAGCAAAACTACATGATTTGAGGACCATTCAGTTTAAGTCACAAACTAAATCAAAAGCAATTACATTTTCACATATTCTGTACCAAAATAAGAGTTGTAAAAAGAAAACGAAGTGACAGAATATAATATATAATATAAAATACATATATTGTTACCTGGTTTCTATAGCCGAAACATGTGGGTTTTGTTCTACAGGGTGGGCCATTTATATGGATACACCTTAATAAAATGGGAATGGTTGGTGAGATTAACTTCCTGTTTGTGGCACATTAGTACAGTATATGTGAGGGGGAAAACTTTTCAAGATGGGTGGTGACCATGGCGGCCATTTTGAAGTTGGCCGTTTTGAATCCAACTTTTGTTTGTTCAATAGGAAGAAGGTCATGTGACATCCAACTTATTGGGAATTTCACAAGAAAAACAATGGTGTGCTTGGTTTTAACGTAACTTTTTTCTTTCATTATTTACAAGTTTCTGACCACTTATAAAATGTGTTCAATGTGCTGCCCATTGTGTTGGATTGTCAATGCAACCCTCTTTTCCCACGCTTCACACACTGATAGCAACACCGCAGGAGAAATGCTAGTACAGGCTTTCAGTATCCGTAGTTTCAGGTGCTGCACATCTCGTACCTTCACATAGACAATTGCCTTCAGATGACCCCAAAGATAAAAGTCTAAGGGGGTCAGTTCGAGAGACCTTGGGGGCCATTCAACTGGTCCTTGATGACCAATCCACTTTCCAGGAAACTGTTCATCTAGAAACGCTCAGACCTGATACCCATAATGTGGTGGTGCATAATCTTGCTGGGAAAACTCGGGGAACGTGCCAGCTTCAGTGCATAAAGAGGGAAACACATCATCATGTAACAATTTCACATATCCAGTGGTCTTGAGGTTTCCACTGATGAAGAATGGCCCCACTATCTTTGTACCCCAAATACCACACCATACCATCAATTTTTTTTGTTCCAACAGTCTTGGAGGGATCTAACCAATGTGTGTTAGTGTCAGACCAATAGCGGTGGTTTTGTTTGTTAACTTCACCATTCACATAAAAGTTTGCCTCATCAATGAACAAAATCTTCTGCGTAAACGGAGGGTCCTGTTCCAATTTTTGTTTTGCCCATTCTGCAAATTCAGTGCGCCGATCTGGGTCATCCTCGTTGAGATGCTGCAGTAGCTGGAGTTTGTAAGGGTGCCATTTGTGAGTAGCTAATATCCACCAAAGGGATGTTCAACTAATGCCACTCTCCAGTGACATGCAGCGAATGCTACGGCTGTGGACAGCCACTGGCATTTCTTCATTAATGACAGATTTCATGCGTCCACATTTTGGCAAATCCAACACGAAACTTAGCAAGCAGTTTGATAACTGTAGCATGGGAGATGGGTGGTCTCGTAGGTTGTCTTGCATTGAAATCTGCAGCAACGACCCGGTTACTGCGTTCACCAGACATTAACACAATTTCTATCAGCTCCTCACATATTAACCTCGGCGACATGTCAATGGCTGTAAACAAAGAGAAACTTCTAAATAACTCATGAAAGAATAAAGTTATGTTAAAACTAAGCACACCATTGTTTTTCTTGTGAAATTCCCAATAAGTTTGATGTGTCACATGACCCTCTTCCGGATGAAAAAAAAGCTGGATTCAAAATGTCCGACTTCAAAATGGCCGCCATTGTCACCACCCATCTTGAAAAGTTTTCCCCCTCACATATACTAATGTGCCACAAACAGGAGGTTAATATCACCAACCATTCCCATTTTATAAAGTTGTATCCATATAAATGGAAAGGAAACCTTGTAATGTGCGCTCACTGTTTGACATACACCCTAGTAAAGACAAATATAAATGTATATAGAGTCCATAAACCAAAGTCCAAACGGCTACTTATGTGTCCATGGATCGCTGCATCAGTCACCAAGCATAAGATGTAATCAGATTTCTTTTTCAAAATGCTGCACTCACATGTGTGTCCAGTCTTCTTGTAATAGATCACTCAAAGATAAAAAGAAGGGGACAAAACATAGTGTGATACTGTTTCAATCAGTTGCCACTTCACACCACCCAGTGCTGCAACCTTTATCCCTTAAACATTCACCACGACTCATAGGGTTATGCAGGTCCTCACCATGTGAACTGACTGTCAAATCACAGACAGCAAACCAGCACCATATGCACTCTCCCAAAGCATGCAGGTATCCACCAGGTCATGCGTGGCCTCTCACCTCACTTTCTGCCGTCCAAATTATAAGACAGCATCAGCGCTTAATCACTCAGATGGAATACTCCCAGCCGTTTTTTCCAAACGATATTACTCCACTAGAGTAATAGTAGAGTCACTAGAGTAGACTCTACTATGAGGAATCTGCTCTAGTGGAGTAATATCGTTTTGAAAAAACGGCTGGGAGTATTCCATCTGAGTGATTAAGCGCTGATGCGGTCTTATAATTTGGACGGCAGAAAGTGAGGTGAGAGGCCACGCATGACCTGGTGGATACCTGCATGCTTTGGGAGAGTGCATATGGTGCTGGTTTGCTGTCTGTGATTTGACAGTCAGTTCACATGGTGAGGACCTGCATAACCCTATGAGTCGTGGTGAATGTTTAAGGGATAAAGGTTGCAGCACTGGGTGGTGTGAAGTGGCAACTGATTGAAACAGTATCACACTATGTTTTGTCCCCTTCTTTTTATCTTTGAGTGATCTATTACAAGAAGACTGGACACACATGTGAGCGCAGCATTTTGAAAAAGAAATATCCATATAAATGGCCCACCCTGTACATTATGTACAGTGTTTTCTTTGTCCACATCCTTTTCCTTTACTTTTGTCTAGAGTGAGGTACCGTATATTGCGGCATATAAGACGACTGGATGTATAAGACGACCCCCCAACTTTTCCAGTTAAAATATAGAGTTTGGGATCACTCGCTGTATAAGACTACCCCTCTTCCAACGCACAAAAAAAAAAAAAAAAAAGCATATACTGGTGCTATGTATGAACAGATACTGGTGCTGTACCCTATGTGGTACCCAGTATATAACAGTATATAGGAGATTGACTGCTTGGATTGGTCAACTTTCTCTCTACCTAAGTGAACTGGTCAGCTCTCCTTGTCTGCCTGTTTATCAGAGCGCTATGGAAGAAAAGATTGCGCTGTGTGTCACACACCCCCTGGTGGCTGTGTGCCTTCCAATTGGTTTCAGCACACAGATCACCTAATCTCGTGGATGCAATCAGTGTGCGGAAATCGCTGGACAGACCAGAAGGAGGCGTGCAATCTATAAAACACAAAGTACTAGGCTGCCACCATCTCGGTTACATGGGAAGAGAAGTCTAATCTGCCTGATACTAATACCTGCAAATAAAAATGTTAAAACACACCCTGTTCTGACTAACAACAACAATTCTCAGTAGCGAATCTTCAGAAGGCTAGAATTCTTTCTGTGCGTGGCTGAATAGTAGGTGTAGCCGAAAGATAAATGACTTTTAGAAGTCTTTTATTATAAATGCAATATAAATAATACGTACAGAAAATCATTAAAATCAACAATTAGAGACAATAGCAGCACAGTATGAAAATAAAAGTAAGGGGATAAACAAATACTTAAGTTCATATGAAAATGTCCTTTGTGGAGTCTGAGCACATGGAACAGTCCATTGTTTTCAGTTCAGGAAAATGACCACCAGCCACATGGTCCTCTGGCTGGCTTGAACAGGTGATGTTACACAGGGGAAGACGGCCCCTCCCTGCATGCATCCTGGTTTTATGGAAGCTAGTTTTGGGGGTAGAACAAGGCCGGCCCCCTCCGGTTCACAAACCAATCACCGTTCATTCCCTTGGAGAGAGATTTTAAATTTACTTGTAAAACGCTGTAATTCAAAAATGGGAAATGCCATATTTTGCGGACGACAGATTCATATTCTTCGGAATATGACAATTCCTATGACATCAGACTTGACTACCATATTATGTTTAGTTCCTGAGAGGTTTAATACTTTTTCGTGGCTTATCCCTGGCCCCCCAAGACTGGTATCAAAATGTCCATCAAAACACCACGAATCAGGTGATATACCTCCCATAACTGTCCTGGGTACGGTATTCCTTAGACACGCAAAAATCATATATAGCATTTATTTTCCCTCCGGCCTACGTGGAGTCAAGAAGTCTGATCTCCAGCTGGGTTTATCCTGTCCTTACAGAAAGCCAACAACGCTTTGCCACTTGGGCTTACTGCTGGAAAGCCTTCACACCTAGGTGTCACTGGTCCATGAAGGAACGCCTTTTGAACAAGTTAATTACACAAACATTAAAGGTAGCCATACACTGGTTGATTTGCTATTAGATCGACCAACTGACAGATCCCTATCTGATCGAATCTGATCAGAGAGGGATCGTATGGCTGCCTTTACTGCAAACAGATTGTGAATCAATCACCGATCACAATCTGTTGAGCTGCTCCTGCCGCCTGTCCCCCCCTCCCCCCGTATACATTACCTGAAGCTGGCTCCGGGTCCTCTTCTCCGTGCTGCACCCATCACAGCATCCCGCACCGCATCCCAGCGTACACTTTGTCACTCCGTGACCAGGAAGTTCAAATAGAGCGCACTCTATTTGAACTTCCTGGTCATTGGAGTGACACAGGGAGTTAATGTACGCTGGGATGGAGCAGGAACAGAGCGGTGCAGCGCGGAGAAGATGCCCGGGAGCCAGCGTCAGGTAATGTATTGGATCGGTCCGTCGATCATGCCGTGCGGGAAATTACAGTCGATCGCCCGCGGGTAGGGAGCGCGTCGCTAGCGGCGGCCGATACCTGTATCGCATCGGCCGCCGCTAGCGACGCGCTCCCTACCCGCGGGCGATCGACGGTAATTTCCCGCACAGCACGATCGACGGACCGATCCAATTTCGGGAGGAAATCAGATCGGTGGGTGTGTTTAGCGCGAACGATTGGCAGCAGATTCGATCCCAGTGATCGAATTTGCTGTCGAACAGCGGCAAATCGGGCCAGTGTATGGCCACCTTAACTCCACTGGTCAACAAACTTACTTCATGAAAAGAGCTCTATCCGCTACAAAGAAAAAAAGAGACCCCAGGCTTGACAGTCTGCTACCCCTAGACATAAAATTTTGATCTGGGGTTGGTAACGACAATCGGTGCAGAAAACCGATTGTGATGATGTTCTCTTTTCTCACGACTCTTCCGTGACACTGTGCCCATAAAAAACTCCTCTTTCACCCTTTTGGTCCACCCTTGTATCCTATTTACCTCCTTCTCTGCCTCTCAGATCTCCCACATGTGCGCCTGCGCCGCTTCACTACAGTCCTCAGCAGCGAGATCTGAGAGTCGGTAACAGGATAGGGTGTATCACCTGGCATCATTGTCACCCGGCGTATAAAATGACTCCTGACTTTTCAGAAGATTTTCAAGGGTTAAAAAGTAGTCTTGTACGCCAGAATATACAGTATATTGGCTCAAACAGTGTTGAGTTCACCAATTACACCAGCACTGTGAATTAGTCGCAGCCTATATATATGACATGGATTTTTGAGTGCATATAGGCTCTGGCAATTTTCATATCCTGCCAGTCTGACCAGGTTAGGCATTATGTTGCCTGCTTGAGCAGACACAGAGACACTAGGAGACACGGACACTAGGAGCCCCTGATAGTGTAGGACGTCAAGGGTATGGGACACTCAACAACGGTATGTGCAGAATACTCACAAGGATAGGTTGCAAGACCAGCAACCACAGTGTAATGGCTGGTGAGGAAAACCCGCCCTCACTCAGGTTCTTTAGTCTTCAACAATGTTGGTCACTCTCCAGGAAAAGAAAAGGGGGTATAAGAGTTCCAAGAAACCAACATACACGGCAAACACCCCAAGCTGAGGGGGTTGGTGTTGGATATTACTGGGAGGGAGGAGGCGCCCCAAGATGTGATGTGTGGAAAGGATAATGTCAGCTGGATAAAACATAAATAAATAGGCTTACCTCTAAAAGAAGGGGGTAGCCCAAATAAAATTTTTATTAGAAACCAGGCACTTGAATGATAATGTGTTTCGCGAACTGCAGTCCGCTTTCCCAGATCAAATTACAAAAAGTGTCTTAATACTAGCGTTTTGCAAGAAGGTACCACCTCAACGCTAGTTTTAAGATCTGAGGAAGCGGACTGCGATATGCAAAACGCATTATTCAGGTGTCTGGTTTCTAATAAAAATGTTATTAATTTATTTGGGCTACCCCCTTCTTTTAGAGGTAAGCCTATCTATGTTTTATCTAGCTGAGATTAACCCTTACACACATCACATCTTGGGGGTGCCTCCTCCCTCCCTGCAAAGCATCTACTTGTGGCTACTAAGGGAAACCTAGACAATTCTTAATTTACACTTTGAGAACTAAGAGCCTTTTCCTCTGCAGAGATGCACATCAAAACATAGCTGCTGCTGATCTTGTGACAGACGGTATAAATTTTTGTTTTCAGGATGTCTAAAGAACAGACTAATCAATAATAAATGTAATCATAAGTTGAGCATGAATCACAAGACTTACCTTTTGTAATTGGGAGCAGGTTTCTGAAATGGTTCCTCCTGAAATTACAGAATGATTTTTTGTAAGAGCTGTTACTGTTTCTATTTTTGAATTGATTCACGGACTTACGTATGTAGCAGCATTCCAGAAAACAGGGTCCGTAACAAAAGCCCCCATGATTATAGAGGAGCCTGGGGGACTTTGGGGATCCACTCCTCCTCCCTCTCCCCACCTGCTTTCAGATAAGCATAGGGAGTGGCGATAATATTTACCTGCTCCGGCGCTGCATGTCTCTGCTGTCATTTGCCACTCACCAATCACGACCAACATGAGTAATGAGATCGGGAGCCAGGGGATGGCAGCACAGAGTGTGCAGCTGTAATGCATAGAGGAGACCTGCAGCGCTGGAGCAAGTAAATATTACACTGCTCCCTGCGCTACTCTGCATGGTGGGATGAGGTGGCCGGGAATTATTTTTTTTGGGTGGGGGGGGGGGGTTGATTTGTTTTTGTAATGGCTACCTACCTGAATCATTAACTCAATGCCAAATATAGGAGGGGAGCCAAGTAAGTTATCGGTGTGTTTTTATGACGTGGGAGCAGGGCAGTTTCTGGCCTTTTTGTAATTCCTGGCAAGAAAACCTGTGGCGCCCCCCCCCCCCCCCCATCCCACCATCGAGCATATCCCATATGATATAAACCATATGCCATATAGTACATGTGGCATCAAATAATGAATGCAGGTATTGCATCGCTCACAGAACACATTCCGACATCATGTCCCCATAGAACAATTTCAGGCATCATGTCCTTCACATTGTAGGATCAGATTATCAACCAACAGTCTCCATTTCAACATACATCTTCACAAACATTATGGGATATGCAAATATATTACCACCTGTTACGATTGATGTGGACTGGGGGTGGGTATATCATGACAATGAAGGGCTGACATACTGATATGGTACAATAGTTTAGCGATTCATAACCCAATCTGGAGATAAGCACAGTATGTTGGAAGTGTAGGTGAGACAAGGTGAGAGAATAAGAAAGGAGGAAGGGTAGTAGAGGGTTAGAATTGATGACATGGATGAGCAGCTAGATATTAGTGGGAGAGAAGCACAGTGGAGAAAACGTTTTGTATTATAGTGTCCTTTGTTTGATTCTCAGCCCAGGACAAAATCTGCATGAAGTAACTATTTTTTCACAAGTTTCAACCAGGCACTTCATATTTTTCAATATCCCAAAAATATACTAATAACTAAAATAATTTACCACAAAACAAGCCTATATTAAAAAAAAATATATAACTATTGTAGGGATTAGATTGTAAGCTCTTATGAGGATGGAAAGGACCCCCTGTAAGGCACGGCAGCCACATGACAGACCCTGCGAACAGACAGGGCCCTCAGTAGTGCACATCACATACAGGACAGACCCTGCAAACAGACAGAACCCCCAGTAATGCACAGCATGTACACAACAGACCCTGCCAACAGACAGGACCCCCAGAAATGTACAGCACTGACAGAACAGGCCCTGCCAACAGACAGGATGTCTAGTAATGCACAGCACCCACACAACAAACCCTGTGAAGGACCCTCAGTAACACACATGGCTGGACCCCTAATAGCAGAAAAAACCCCAGTAACAGATAGCCCCAACAATAATGCCTCATTATAGTGCTTCTACTGGCATATCTCCTGCTGGCAGTTCCTCTATGCAGCAGATATGTCAGACCTTGGGAGCTTACTAGTCTCCAGACTCTACAGCAGCCTCCACCTCCATCATCAGCTTTGAGCATCCTACACTGGCACTTCTCCCTGCTCCTACCAGTCAGATGACACTGGAGAGCAGAGGAAGACAGGAGAGGTTCTTCTATTTTCTGCAAGGGGCAAGGAGGAGGCTGTCGGGACACTGCAGCAATGCACTGTGTCTTGGGCACAAGTGGTAGTTGCTGCCGGGAACAAAAGGGGTAGAGCCAAGTACTGCGATGGGCGGAGTCACAGACTGCTAGGGGGCAGAGCCACAGATCACTTGGGGAGGAGCTAGGCATCAGGACTGGCGCACTGGCTGCTTTGTTTTTTTTTCCCCCTCAGATTAGTCACATGCTCAACCAATAGGTACATAACTTCATTGCCATGCTCCTGAGTTGAGCTGAACTATTATCATTGGTCGGCTTTATAAGACTGCTTTATTATACTGTTGCTCGATAAAAATCCTTTTTGGAACGTATAAAGAGACAAACTTTACTTTTCCGTATACAATCGTTGCACAACCCACCTTCCTATTTTGAAAGCTTTAGCTCAATTAACCCTCCACCATTCAGTCCACCCCATTCTTACCTCCCTAAGCTCCTTCTCCACTCACCCCCCCCCCCCACCCCAGATAAACTTTCATAATACGACTCAATCAATCATCTATCATTCAACCCCCTCCATTCTTAACTTACCGCCCTGGACTTTATCCCTACATACCATCTCCTCACCAATAACATTAACTGCATATCTCCAGCCCTTTTGCTCGCCACTAGTTTTCTACAGGGGGCCCGTTCTTTCAACACCCACTCCTCTAATTCCAGGAAGTTTTCCATCTCCCATATCCATTCCTTCAAATCCGGTGCAATTGCACTTTTCCATTTAAGGGCTATCAATTTCTTAGCCACTGTTTGTCATATTGTAGTTATCTCCTAATCCAAAGATTACGGCCTCTTCTGTAAATTTACAAATATTTTGGACCTGCCTATTGCAAAAAGCTTCAATGTCCATCCAAAATTTTTGAATCTCAAGGTAGGTCCACCACATATGTCTGAGTGAACCCCTATCTGTTTGGCATCGCCAGCATACATCTCCCGTGCTTGCCCCCATCATACCCAATCGAGCTGGAGAAACATACCACCTTGCTACCAATTTACAATTGACCAGCTGGTACTCGGGATTATGAGGTAGCCAGATACACTGGAATATTTTCTCCCAATCCTGAGCATATCAAGGCTCTAGCTCCTTTGTCCATTTTACACAAAAGGAGGGAAGAGTTGGGTCAAAATACCAACCTATAAAATGATATAACTTGGATATTGATTTCTCCAGCTTTATGGCATTATAAAAGCATTTTTGAGAGGGTTTAACGGCTTACCAATTTTACCTTTAATTTTGGTGACAAAACTCATTAATTGATAATATTTAAATGTATTTTCTTTTTCAGTATTCAAATGTATTATCTCCTGCCCCATGAGCTCAAACATAGAAGTCGTCGAGATAAGCATTGTATCCTTAAAGAGGAACACCAGTGAAAATAATGTAATAAAAAAAAGTGCTTCATTTTTACAATAATTATGTATAAATGATTTAGTCAGTGTTTGCTCATTGTAAAATCTTTCCTCTCCCAGATTTACATTCTGACATTACATGGTGACATTTTTACTGTGTGCAGGTTATGTAGCTGCTGCTCGCTGTTTTGGCTGTTAGAGACAGCTGTAAACAGCTAATTCCTGTCTGTGAACCCTGTTACATTGTAACAAACTGCCAAAAGTACCGCGGTCCCAGAGCTTCTTGTGGGAGGGGTTTCAGCACAAAATCAGTCATACAGCGCCCCCTGATGGTCTGTTTGTGAAAAGCAATATATTTCTCATGTAAAAGGGGGTATCAGCTACTGATTGGGCTAAAGTTCAATTCTTGGTTGGAGTTGCTCTTTAAGCCCCATCTACACGATACGATTCTTTGTACGATTCGATTACGATTCTATTTACAATCCGATTAAGTTCGACATGTCCGATCGGGATACGATTCGATTTGCCATTGTTTTGCAAAGGCAAATCGGATTAAATCGTATCCCGATTAGAAATGTCGGATTTAATCGGATCGTAAATAGAATCGTAATCAAATCGCACAAAGAATCGTATTGTGTAGATTGGGCTTAAAACCATTGTGGATCCAGACCAGGCTAAAAATCAGGGTTGTTGCCTAATGTCCTTAGGGGGGAGATTTCAATTTTTTTATAACCCAGATCCAACAATTCCACAAATGCTAGAAGGGTGGGAGTAAGAAGCGGATGGGAAACCTACCGTAACGCATCCCTTACTGTTTTTGGGTGCCAGGATTTTAATAAAAGAAAAGTCTATCAGTTCCTTAAATTGGGACCAGAACTTTTGGGAAGATGCTATCCTTATATCTAATAATCTGTCTAGTTGTATGCCCCTATAATAATGCTGGATATTAGAAGCACCCATTCCTCCATATTTTTGGATCGACTGATCGTTCTGAAAGCTATCCTATGTTTCTTTTTCATCCAAATAAACTCACCGAATAATTTGTCCCAATTCGTAAACCCAAGATTTAGGTGCAGCTATTGGAAGATTTTGCATAACAAAATTTATCTTTGGCAAAATTTTCATTTTGATAAAGTTGATTTTACCTATGGCATTAAAAGGGGATCTTTCCATTACTTTTAGCAGATTTATACATTCTTCTTGAATTGTTACATAATTCTCCTTAAATAAATCAAAGTTTTTGCAGAGATAAATCCCGAGATATTTAATTTTGCTATCTGTGAAATTAAATTGGTATTTTCTTTTGATCTCCTCTAATGTAGATTGATCACAAACCAAATTCAATAAAACTGATTTTGTATTATTTATTTTGAAATTCGAGACTTTGCAAAATCCCTCAAGGGGGCAGAGCCACAGATCATGAGGGGAGGAGCTAGGCATCAGGACTGGCGCACTGGCTGTTGATTGGCGCTCCAGGCCATTGTCTATACCTTGAAACGGGAAGAAGAAACAAGTGCCACACAAACATGGGCAAAACATGGGCAAAACATACAAACTACAGGGATAGGGGATAGTGTCCAAGCTGGGAACTGAACCTAGAACAAAGCTGTGAGACAGTCATTGCAACTGACCACACCCCTTTTTCCTCTTAACCTCTATAGTTACATTCAAGTATAACTACAGTAATTTTGGATAGCATGAGGAAGAACAAAAAAAAACAAAAAATACATCAATAGGAAGTCTCCGATCAGTCTGCAGAAGATTATTTGAAGAATCCGATCATTTAAGGCATTTGAAAAAGTGCTGGGGGACACAATTGTCATGCCTTATCTGTATAGCCCATCTATGCTTTTGCAATAAAGCCCTTGTGATTAGGCAATAGAGGTCTGCTGAATTTAATGACAATCCACTAATTTGTCATATTGAAAGGGAGTATCTGCTTGTATGCATTATGCTGGGCATACACGGCTTGATCGTGCCGCTCGATTCTCCCGCTCGATCAATTCCCCACTCGATTCAGCAGTCAATTCTCTTATCTTCCGCTCATTTTTCTTATCTTTTTGCATTGTCCTCAATGCGGAATCGAGCAGCGAAACGATCGGGCGGGAGATCGGACGTGTTGGAATTTATCTATCGAGCCATCTAAATGGCTTAGAATCAAGCAGTGTATTCCCAGCATTAGACTAAAGTCACTGGATGTTCTTTTTTTCCTTGAACCCATACGTTCCATGTCTATACCAGGTAGGGTGGCCACTTGCAGAACCCCAAAAAGGAGGACATCACACCCTGAAAAGGAGGACATCATACTGAGCATGCCAAAAGTGGGCATAGTCAAGCATAAAGTGGGCGTAGTCATGGGTGGGGCCAAATATACATGACCTTAGCAGTGGTGTAAATGGTCTGCCGGGGAAGTTTGAGCTCTGCCGTAGTGTAGCCCCCCAAAATAGATGTAATCTGACAGCATTTCACCAAAAATACGCGTAATCTGGTAGAAGTTCCTCCAAAATACAGATGATATGGCAGTGGTTCCCCCAAAATAGACAATGTGGCAGCAGCAGTTCCCCCCAACATACACATAATCTGGAACCAGTTCCCCAAAATATGCGAAAGCTGGCAGCGGATCACCCAAAATACATGTAATCTGGCAGCAGTGGTCCCCCAAACATACACAATTTGGCAGCAGTTCCCCAAAATACGCAAAATCTGGCAGCAGCCGTGCCCCTAACATACATAATCTGACAGCGTTCCCCCAAATACACTTAATCTGTTAACAGCGGTTCCCCATAAATACAGATAATCTGACAGCAGTTACCCCAAAATAGGTACCCCCAGCATAGGTAGCCAGGTCTATAGGTGTCCCCAGTATAAGTAGCCATGAGTATAGTTGTCCCCAGAATAGGTAGCCAGGTGTATAATGTCCCCAGAATAGGTAGCCAGGTCTTTTGGTGTCCCCAGAGTAGTTAGCCAGGTCTATAGATGTCTCCGGTACAGATGGCCAGGTTTTGAGGTGTCCCCAGAAGTTAGGCAGGTCTATAGGTGTCTAGGTAAAAGAGGAGCGCGCCATAGTGCATTACATCAAGAGAGGGAAATTTATTGTATTACAAGTTATACTCACAAAGGTACAGATAAAAAGCGCGTGTCAGCGGACAGCCAACCGCTTCAACTCAGTGGAGGATGACGCGCTGTGGCCGGCAGCGCGGGTCCCGATCGTCTGGGTACTGTCTCACTGGAGGTGGGCGTGGCTTGACGCTTAGCACGCGTATGACGTCATTACGCGTTTCGGTGCTCTGCGCCTTCGTCAGATGACGTCTAACGTTGCAGCACACAAGGATATAGGCTCCCGTCATAGCCGTTGTCCTAGCAACGGATGGAAGCCATGGTAAAAACACTTTATTTAAACAATACATGCGGCCAAGCTATACTGGGTATATATCGCCGTGTATAGCTAAAACAGCGCATCATCCTCCAAAATCATAGAGGGATTTTCACATAAGAGTGAGAGTGGTGGGGATAGGGGAAAGGGAAGGATGGAGGGAAGGGACTGGCACTGTGGATCGACACCAACAACCCAATGGGACCCTCCCGAACGTGGGGGCTGGACTCGGGTGGCCCCAGTGGGCCGAGACTAAACAGGGTGAATTGATGGAAGGATGTGTGTAGGAAGGGATATATGTAAATGAATAATTGGTTAAATGTGTGGGGACATGCACAGATCAATACAATGTAGCGCCTGCTCACGATGTCCAACATCTGCATACAGCCGTCTCCCACTGCCCTGAGAACATGTGATTACATTTCAGGCTGTCTGTAACTGCTGAAATGTAAGATATATATTTATGGTGTACCAATGGTGCCCCATTTTATTGAATGTGTATATTTTGTGGTTCTATCTAATGAATATTATGCTGCCTTGTTATTTATTGTAATTTTGATATGGAAATTTGTTGTTTTGAAAATGTTTTAATGTTAAAAATAAGTTATGTGAAAATCCCTCTATGATTTTGGAGGATGATGCGCTGTTTTAGCTATACACGGCGATATATACCCAGTATATACCCAGTATAGCTTGGCCGCATGTATTGTTTAAATAAAGTGTTTTTACCATGGCTTCCATCCGTTGCTAGGACAACGGCTATGACGGGAGCCTATATCCTTGTGTGCTGCAACGTTAGACGTCATCTGACGAAGGCGCAGAGCGCCGAAACGCGTAATGACGTCATACGCGTGCTAAGCGTCAAGCCACGCCCACCTCCAGTGAGACGGTACCCAGACGATCGGGACCCTCGCTGCCGGACACAGCGCGTCATCCTCCACTGAGTTGAAGCGGTTGGCTGTCCGCTGACGCGCTTTTTATCTGTACCTTTGTGAGTATAACTTGTAATACAATAAATTTCCCTCTCTTGATGTAATGCACTATGGCGCGCTCCTCTTTTACCTAGAGACCATTTTGACAAGCAACCCTATAACGGAGCGTCGCAGTACATGCATTGAGGAGGAAGCATCTGTATGTGATTGCCTGAGACCAGGAGCGCAAGAATTTTGTTTGTAGTTACGAAAAGGTCTATAGGTGTCCCCAGTATATGTAGCCAGTTCTTTAGGTTCCCCCAGAATAGTTAGCCAAGTGTATAGGTGTCTCCAGTACAGATAGCCAGGTGCAGGGCCGGCCTTAGGTTTCACAGCGCCCTGAGCGAAACCTGATTTTTGTGCCCCCCTTCATCCTCTTCACGCATGCGCGCACACACACGCACACACACGCACACAGGCCCATATGCAATTCACCTTTTCTCCTGAGATATCTCATAGGACAGTGGTTAGCAACCTTTTTGATGTTGTGATACATCACGCCAAATGCTCAGATCTCTGTGACACGTCACATATGTATCATAGGAAAAATACTATTAATGACCACGAATGGATGGAAAGAGTGCATTATCCTGAATATACTTAAAAATGAAAGCTAGAACCTTTCAGGAATATTAATAAAAACAATCAGTGGGACAGTTAGCCCCCCCCCCCCCCCCCAGAATTATAGCACAGCACCGACAATTTGCACCACGCGTTATAGCCGCAGTGCGCCACACCTAAAAAACCGCCCCCAGATCTCATGTGTAGGTGCCCTCAATATAGGTTGTCAAGCATAGGTGCCCCCCGTATAAGAAGTCAGTTGAAGGTCACCATCCCCCCATAGGTAGCCAGACATAGGTGCCTCCAGTATAGGTAGCCAGGTGTTGGTGCCCTCAGTAAAGGTAGCCAGCTATAGGTGCCCTCAGTAAAGGTAGCCAGCTATAGGTGCCCCCAGTATAGGAAATCAGGTGTAAGTGCCCTCAGTATAGGTAACCAGCTATTAGGCGCCCCCTTGGAAGCCGGCGCCCTGAGCAACCGCTCTGGTCGCACAGGTCAAAGGCCGGCTATGGCCAGGTGTATAGTGTTCCCAGTATATATAGCCAAGTCTATAGGTGTCCCCAGTATATTTAGCCAAGTCTGTGAGTGTCCCAAGTATATGTAGCCAGACCTGTAGGTGTTCCCAGAATAGTTAGCCAGGTGTCCCCCCCCCCCCCCCCCCCGCAGGAGGGGCGAGCTTGAAGGGAGAGCGGTAGGTGAAAGGGGGGACATCTCCCCCCCCCCTTTTTCCTCACCTTTGGGCTCCCCCTTCCTCTCTCTACCCTCTAGAACTAAAGTTTTGGGGTGGCTGGCAGCGGGCGGGACTTACCTCTGCCTCCTTCCACGGCGAAGCAGTAGTGATGTCCGGCTCATGAGTCATTTGAGCCTGTTCTTTCCTGTGAGCTTAATGATCCGACTCATCCACTGAACCGAATCAGTTCAGTGGATGAGACAGGAACTGCAGCTGCACACAGTGTTTAGCTGCAGTTCCTGTTTCATCCACTGAGCTGATTCGGTTCAGTGGATGAGTCGGATCATTAAACTCACAGGAAAGAACAGGATCAAATGACTCATGAGCCGGACGTCACTACGCAGCGCTTGGAGCGAGGCAGAGGTAAGTCCCTCCAGCTGCCAGCCACCCCAAAACTTTAGTTCTAGAGGGGAGAGCGAAGAAGGGGGAGCCCAAAGGTGAGGAGAGGGGGGGGGGGGGGATATGTCCCCCCTTTCCCACTGTGCCCCCTGCTTCCTCTTCTCTGCGTTCTCTCCCTCCTCCACACATCCCAGGGTCCAAAAAGGAGGACATCTGGCTGTTCTTCCTTGCCTTGCTCCGGGCTGAGGACAAGCAGTCCAAAATCCGGACTGTCCGGCCTAAATCCGGACGGATGGCCACCCTAATACCAGGGAGATAAGTTCCTAAACAGGCAGCAGCTGTAACGCCTGAAAAGTAAAACAAGGACCTTCACTAATACAAAATATTTGGACTTTAATTACCTTTTCAGCATCCAGAGCAGGTCTCATATCCTGATAAGGATGGGAGATCTTGGTTTCCTCTCGAGGAACAGAAGACTTTTCAGGAGAATGACCTCTCCTAGCTGTCATGTTATTGGAAGAGTTCTTTTCCACTAAATGAATGAGCTCCATCTGTCTTTTGGCTTTGCTCTCCTCTCTTTGCTTTTGAAGTCCCTTGGGGTATCTTTCAGATGCTGGGACAAATTTCTTTTGTGTTTTGTTTCTGTTCCAGTCGGGCTTTCGCCCCGGTTCCCTGACTTGTTTTTCTGTCCTTGCATACGGGTCATATATGTCATTGGTGGCATTTTCCTTGCATGATTCACTTCTGTCTCTCTGAGGCTTTATCTTCTTTACCTGCATATTGGCCTTTATCTGTTGGTAGGAGAATTCTATAGGTATTTCAGGAGAAGCATTCTGTGTTTGTCTCCATGATTGCTTATTGGCATAAGATACAGATTCAGACTTCATTCCAGGGTCCAGGTCATCTGGGAAGAGCACATATAAGCAGTTTAGCATTTCTAGAAATAACCATTAGCAACAACAGCATACCACAGTGATAATTCCTAGAATACAACAGAGAAGGCGTTTTTCCAGTTGCATCACAAGTCCAGGTACTCATTTTACTTTTCTTATATAGCGTTCAATTTATAACATAAAAAGGGCCCTAAAGTAGGAGTGAACTGCATCTGCATTAAAGGAGGCATTGGTGAGCATAATTCATTCTTGAAACATGCTTGAAATCCAAATCATTCTTATATCAAAGTGAATTTCCCCATAAGTAATAATGGAAACTCAGATGACTCATTCCTCAATCAAAGAAAATGTATTTTCGTCTCATGTTGCATCTGAGCACGGCAACCGCTGTGTCCAACAACCATGCCAAGCGCCTGGCTGGTGGACAGGAGCAGATGACAGGTGGCGTATTCATCGTCTGCAGCTGCTCGTGGAAAAGAGGCCTTCTCACTGACCATCCCTAGCCCTAAGATTATAAGAAATAACAGCTTCATAGGTTTCTTATGGCCCTGAAGGTTTCTGAGATTCAGTAACCACATAACGTACCTCATCTTTCCTTTTTTTTACCTGAATGTTTATATAGAACTGTATATGTATTGCTCAAAAGGGTTTTGACGTCCCAACTTTTTAGAGAGATCCATCTTGACTTGTGGTCTAGATCATGAAACAAGACTTACAAATACAAGGACAACATCCTTATATTTCTAAATTTTGTTTCTGGATCTAGACAAGTCAAGGAAGCTGCAATGTTAGGATAAGCTCTTTAGGGCTGTAGCCCACTGAAAATCACTTAAAGCTTTTGCAAGCAATTTTTGCTGAGTTTTTTTAAGCAACTTCTGGCACGTTTGAAGTGATTTGTTTTTTGTTTTGATTTTTGTTCTGTGTAGTAAAATTGCTGCAAAATTGCTTTGTACATATGACTAAAAAGCATTTTGGCAGCAATCTTATACTTTGTATTGGAGCACAAATGCTCTAAAAATGCTGCAGGACCTGCAATTGCAATTTAGGGTAATCACAATCGCTCTTTCATTAGCTCAGCGCTTTTGGAATCTCTTACAATTTCAAAGTGCAAGTGAAACAGTAAAACGGTAAAGCTGCCCATTCTTCCTGGCAAGGCCAAGTCGACCGGTCATTGGTTACAGCAACATAAAGTGAAGGGTCTGAAGCAGCCAACTCAGTCTCCTGACTTCAATATCATTGGGCCACTCTGGGGAGACAGCAGACATGCAGGCCATGCATGGCAGCCCAAGAATTTATGGGAACGGGAGGCTTTTTGCCAGGAATAGGCAGCTTTACCGTCTGAGAATATAAAGAGGGTCATCCACAACTACCACAAAAGTCTACAAGTGGTTATTGATGGTAAAGGGGACAAAACACGGTATTGAAGATATGTACACACATCCAACTTTTACGACCAACTTGTCGTCCGACTTGTTGGAGCGAGAAGTTGGACGTTTGTACGCAGGGCCGGCGCTACCATAGAGGCAAAGGAGGCAGCTGCCCCAGAGCTTGTAGGGGCCCCCAGTGGCTACAAGAGGAAAAAAAAATTTCAAATCGACCTTATAGTTTTTGAGAAAATCGATTTTAAAGTTTCAAAGGAAAAAAATACACATTTAAAAACCAGCCGACTTTAATGGTTAATGGCAAATCCACCTTAAATTCTAGAAACCCTAAATTTGCAGGATATGTTAAGGAGATCATTGGGAATAAGAGGAAAAAACAATTTTTCAAAAAGACCTTATAGTTTGAGAAAATCGATTTTAAAGTTTCGAAGGAAAAAAGTATACTTTTAAATGCGGTAAATGTCACTTTTAGTAGCAAACCTAACGGTAGTGTAATTTTACATGCATCAAAAGAAAGAGCAATAAATTTCCTGGGGGTCCATACGCAGCCGCAGCGCTCTGGCCAGGGATTGCTATACAGCCGCAATATGGCTGTATGAAGATCCCTGGCATTTTTTTCCTATTTTCCCAAATTTTTTTTTATGTTTAGAGTGTGGGAATTTTTTTTTTTTTTTTTTTTTTTTAATTATGTGGGGTCCCCCCTCCTGAAACTTTTTAACCCCTTGGCCCCTATGCAGGCTGGGGTAGCCAGAATTGGGGCTTCACACCCTGACTATCCCACCTGCAAAAAAGGTCCCTTAATGCCAGTTTTTGCTCCGGGGTCTCTGTTGGGGGGGGGCCCAGATTTATTTTGCCCTGGGGCCCCATTGTTGCTTAAACCGGCCCTGACGACTGGTTTGCCCGATCCGCTTAGCGGATCCTTTGAACCAACTGTTATTCGTACATGTGTACAAACCCCTCCTAGTCGTTTGTCTAACTAATAAACATTCAAACAAGTTGTTTGATCAGTCGTTTAATCTAGTCCATTGTCCATTATCAAGTTGGTTAAACAACATGTAAATTAGGTAAATAAGCATATCAGCCGCTTTGTTGGTCAGTGTGTACATGATGTCTGAATGACTTGAAGTTAGTTTGCACTAAGTCGTTCAAACGACAGTTTAAATGACAATCAGGCGCAAAGTTGGATGAGTGGACACACCTCAAGAGCTGGTCACTTGGGGAGTTTGTGTAGAATGTACAACTTTAAAAGAAATACAGTTGTTTGACAATAAATTAGGTCAGGTGGGGGATTTGCTATTGTTCTACTGTTACCAGACCTGCCCTTGTTCTTATCTGCTAACATTTGATGTCTGATATAGGCTGTGCTCCCATTGAGGTGAGATGGGACATTATCCACTCATTGCAAAACTGACAGTCAATGCACGTATTTTAAATACAGGAGCCATTCACACTTGTCAGCCTGCAATGAATCAGTGAGAGCCATTGCGGTAAGCGGGCCGTACTTCTGTGCAGTCCGCCATAATCTCCGGCATGTGTTCCCCCACATAGCCTATGGGGGGTAACATTGTCCCGGGCTGCAGCCAGACCACAGTAAAAGTCTATCAGGTCCCACGCTGCAGTTCTGCTGTCTGCCAATGTCCTTTATGTCATATGATATACTTAACTTTCCCAGCTGTCATAGGGGTAGCAGAGCAGGAGGGGGCTGAGAATAGAATGTAAGAGACACAGAGGCAAGGCATAGAGCAGGGAACATTCCTCTGTGTCCCATAACCCCCCCCCCCTTCCCCAAATCCATCTAAGGTACACTTTAAATGACTTAACTCATCATTTATTTCTTATTGGGCCTGATGCACCAAAGGGCAGTAATTTTGCTGTGCACAGACAATACATGCTAATTTTATGGGTCTTCATGCCAGGGGAGCACCTCCTGATACTATATTAACATCACGCGCAGCACCAGGAAAACATGTGCATTTCTATGGTATAGTGCAGCATAACCAAGTCAGGAAGATGGACAGAGGTGTGCAACGTAACTACCAGAGGCGGAGACACAGGTAAGTTAACTCCTCCTGTCGCGGAATGACGCCTCCGTGCACACTGGGACATTTTCTCATTTCGTGAAACTATTCCCACTCATTCCTATTGAATACTCCTGCTATTAAGTTCTGCTCTCAGTTTGTTTAATCGGACTAAAGTATAAAGTTTTCTGTTTATTTTCCTCGCTTTGTATTTTAACTACCGTATTACATTGCTATCGCATAAATGGTTTTAGGTAGCTCATAAAGAGAACATTTTAGGAAGTGCATTTTTTTTTAAATGCTTGAAGAAACAAAACATTTTTTACTTGTATTGCCACCTCCTTCCCCCTGCCCTGGCTTCAAAAATGGACTGCACTTCTGTGCTGTAGGGGAGCATCAGCAGCTTGCCACACAGTGGCTGTGCCCACATCTCCCCCAGTGTTACATAGATTTTACCCACAGCGCAAGCTAAAGCTGCGCTCGGGACACTGCAGGAGCGCCTGTCAAGCTGACATCATCGCAGCTCATGCCAAGTCTGTAAAGGGAACCTTTGTGCTCAGTTTCTACAAACATTATTTACAACGCAGCACAAGGATCTCCTAATATGGAGCACTGGTCCACAGGGCACATACGCATGTTATTTGGCAGCTGCCCCCAATACCTGTAGAGACGTGACATGATGGTCCCCTCTACAGGCCATCACGTGTCAGCATGACAGGAGCTCCTGTAGTGTCCCCGAGTGGAGCTTCAGCTATGGTGCCAAACAATATAACCCTGGCGGAGATTTGACCAAAGCAGCTGTGTGGCAAGCTGCTGGTAAAGTGCAGATGTGCGTTCCCTCACCAATGCCATGACAGGGGAAAGCAGTGGCAATATAAGTTATTATTTTGTATCCAAGCATTTAAAAAAATGCACATTCTAACATGTATCGTTTGTGTGCCTCCTAAAACAGTTTCTGCTGGATACAGGCCCTTTCATGATAGTGGTCCTTTAAACTGATATACAGCCCATTTGTATTTTTGTATATGTTCACACACAGCTTTCTGGTTCACTAGTGCTGTTTAGCCAACCCAGAGCAGTGTTTCTCAGTTTATTATGAACATTGAAGTAGGGCTGACTGTTGGCATAGTAATGGTGGAGAATGGAAAGTGGAGCAAAAGAATCTTTGACAGAGGTAAAGAGTTACATTTGTATGCAGCAGAACTCTGGCTCAGAAACAAGTCAGTATGGGTTACATGGAGGTTGAGCGATCCTGGAGATCAAAACTGCAGTGCAATTGCAACACATTCCTTTAAAATAGTGGCCATGATTTTTTTATCACGCAAGCACGCAATCACAACGCAATAGTGTAAGAAAGCCATAAGAATTAGCATACACTACAGTCAGGTCCATAAATATTGGAAGATCGACACAATTCTAACATTTTTGGCTATATACACAACCACAATAGATTTAAAGGGGCACTATGGCGAAAAATTATGTTTTATAGCCACTGTACTATGCCTAGCTGTTTGTAGAGCATAGTAGCTTACATGTAGTGAAGCACAGGGGCTTTTTTTTTTAAACAGTGACATCACCTTGTATACATTATCAGTCACGTCGGCAGAAGTACCTTTCCGACGCCACTTAGCCTGTTCCATGTAGTTGTAGGGAGGCAACTTTCCCTGTTGCTGTAACTGACGTTACAGTTTTCCCCTCTCTGCAGCGCTGGAAGGTTTGTTCTAAATTTCAACTGCACGATCGTGCAGTTATAGTGATCCCCCATGAGCCGTAAAGAGTAGCAGCTTATGTGCTGTGAGGGGAGTGGAACGCACCCTCCCTCTTACGTGAGACGCAACTGCATGTGAGGAGGACTGTGGAGGAATGCATCATCATTACTGATGACGCTGCCCGGCAAGGACCCCTGTAGCTGAAGCTGGCATGTGCTGCGCAGACAGAGCGGCAGCTTGCAGAGCAGACACAAGCGCTGTAGCTGTGTCCTGCTAATTGTACAGTAGTTGTGATTGTGCGTTCCACTCCCCTCACAGCACATAAGCTGCTACTCTTTACGGCTCATGGGGGATCACTATAACTGCACGATCGTGCAGTTGAAATTTAGAACAAACCTTCCAGCGCTGCAGAGAGGGGAAAACTGTAACGTCAGTTACAGCAACAGGGAAAGTTGCCTCCCTACAACTACATGGAACAGGCTAAGTGGCGTCGGAAAGGTACTTCTGCCGACGTGACTGATAATGTATACAAGGTGATGTCAGTGTTTAAAAAAAAGCCCCTGTGCTTCACTACATGTAAGCTACTATGCTCTACAAACAGCTAGGCATAGTACAGTGGCTATAAAACATAATTTTTCGCCATAGTGCCCCTTTAAAATGAAAGTAACACAGTGTGCTTTAACTGCGGGCTGTCAGCTTTAATTTGAGGGCATTTACATCCAAATCAGGTGAACGGTGTAGGATTTACAACAGTTTGCATATGTGCCTCCCTTTTGCTAAGGGACCAAAAGTAATGGGACACAATAAAAATCATAAATAAAAAACTTTCACCTTTTTGGTTGCAAACCCTTTGCAGTCAATTACAACCTGAAGTCTGGAACGCATAGACATCACCAGACGCTTGGTTTCATCCCTGGTGATGCTCTGCCAGGTCCCTACTGCATCTGTCTTCAGTTCCTGCTTGTTCTTGGGGCATTTTCCCTTCAGTTTGGGCTTCAGCAAGTGAAATGCATGCTCAACCGGATTCAGGTCAGGTGATTGACTAGGCCATTGCATAACATTCCATTTTTTTCCCCTTTCAAAAAAACTCTTTGGTTGCTTTTACAGTATGCTTTGGGTCATGGTCCATCTGCACTGTGAAGCGCCGTCCAATGAGTTCTGAAGCATTTGGCTGAATATGAGCAGATAACATTGCCCAAAACACTTCTGAATTCATCGTGCCGTTTTTGTCAGCATTCACATCAATAAATACAAGAGAACCAGTTGCATTGGCAGCCATAAATGCCCACGCCATGACACTACCACCACCATGCTACACTGATTAGGTGGTATGCTTAGGATCATGAGCATTTCCTTTCCTTCTCCATACTCTTCCCATCACTCTGGTGCAAGTTGATCTTGGCATCAACTGTCCATCGGATGTCAGAATTGCGAAGGCTTTTTAGATGTCGTTTGGCAAACTAATCTGGCTTTCCTGTTTTTGAGGCCCACCAATTGTTTACATCTTGTGGTGAACCCTCTGTTTTTAACTCTGGTGAAGTCTTCTCTTGACTGATGACTTTGCCAAAAGCAGCAGGATGAATTCAGAATGATCTGCTCATTTTCAGCCAAATGCTTCAGAACTCATTGGACGGTGCTTCACAGTGCAGATGGACTAACCCAAAGCATACTGCAAAAGCGACCAAAGAGTTTTTGATGGGAAAGAAAGGGAATGTTATGCAATGGCCAAGCCACTGAGGGAAAAATGCTCTAAGAACAAGCAGGAACTGAAGACAGTTGCGATAGAGACCTGGCAGAGCATCACCAGGGATGAAACCCAGCATCTGGTGATGTCTATGCGTTCTATACTTCAGGCTGTAATTAACTGCAAAGGATTTGCAACCAAGTATTAAAAAGTGAAAGTTTTATTTATGATTTTTATTCTGTCCCATTACTTTTGGTCCCTTAACAAGTGAACAGCACATATGCAAACTCTCGTAATTCCTACACAGTTTACCTGATTTGGATGTAAATGCCCTCAAATTAAAGCTGACAGTCTGCAGTTAAAGCACATCGTGTTAGTTTCATTTCAAATCCATTGAGGTTGTGTATAGAGCCAAAAATGTTAGAATTGTGTTGATGTCCCAATATTTATGGACCTGACTGTATAGTGATGCAGTAAATGATGGATACCTATGTGATATAGATCCTCCCATCTTGCCACAGGGCCACTAGAGATCTTATATCAGATTTCATCAGATGTGCCTCTATGGGACCAATGCCTCACAATTAGCCATGCACAGTGCTTCACAGCACCCGGCAGGTGCTCCAGAGCAGCCGATAGCCATTGGATTCACTACCTGCACGACCAGATTTACCATAAGGCCCTGTAGGTACGCACCTACAGGCGCCTGATGATGGAAAGGCAGCTCACTCCCCTCCCTGAGCGCCTCCCTCCCTTCTTCCCTATGCAGAGTCCTGATGAGAGAGTAAATTAGTGGTACTCACTCTGCTCTTGGCATGCTACTGACGAGTCAGAGGCACCTCTTGCTACCCAATAATGGGGTTCCTCTAGCTACCTAATATTGGGGCACCTCTAGCTACTTAAAGGGAACCTGAAGCGAGAGGGATATGGAGGCTGCCATATTTATTTCCTTTTAAACGATACCAGTTGCCTGGCTATCCTGCTGATTATCTGTCTAGAATACTTTTAGCCACAGACCCTGAACAAGCATGCAGCAGATCAGAGGTTTCTGACATTATTGTCAGATCTTACAAGATTAACTAAACGCTTGTTTCTAGTACGATTCACACTACTACTGCAGCCAAATAGATCTGCAGGGCTGCCAGGCAACAAGTATTGTTTAAAAGGAAATAAATATGGCAGCCTCCATATACCTCTCACTTTTGGTGTCCTTTAATATTGAGGGTACTTATGGCCATCTAATACTTAAGAGCGCCTGTAGCTACCTATGACGGGCAAGGGAAGTCAGGGAGAAGTGACAGCTGAGACAGCCAGCAGTGCATACTTGCAGTGCAGTTCGGTGAGGGTTTGTAGGTTCAGGGAGAGTGGAGTCAAAGGTGCTAGGATATCTATGCCTATAGGCTCCTGTGAGGTAAATCCGGGCCTGGCTGCCTGTGTTACTCAGCCTTATGCTATCTAGGTGGAGAGAACACAGCATAAGTAATCAGAAGGGATAGCATGGGTGTGAAAAGATGAAAGTCAGCAGGCAGGACAGAGAGACCTGCAGAATTTTTTCATATGGATAATTCAAGAGGGAGGCGTGATCTAGCCACAAGAGTTTCATGTGGCTAGATAACACAAAAGGAAACCATTTTGGGGCCTTGACTCATTTTTCCTGAACTGGATTGGAGGTCTATATTCCTCTCCCTCAGCTTCAGTACAGTTCTGGGGTCATAGCTCGTCATCCTTCCCAATAAAACGAGGGACCTGCCAAGGCTGCCCGCTTTCTCCCTTGCTTTTTAATTTTAGCCCTGGAACCTTTTGCGTGTTTTCTTTGCGATAATGTTAATATCTGTGGGGTAGAAAAGGCAGGTATTTCCCACAAACTTCTAAGGTTTGCAGACAAAACCTTGCTTTTTTTAACACATCCCCATATTTTCTATCCCAAACGCCTTGCAAGCTTTCGAACTATTCGCTCGTGTCTCTGACCTGAGCATCAATACAAAGCAAAGTCTAAAGCCCTAGGCATATCCTTAACCCCACAACTCGCTATAGAGCTTGAGGAGTACTGTCCTTTTAAATGGGTTCAGTCCTTACCATAGCTAGACATTACCTTAACGCCTAATTATGCCTCCCTTTTTAGCGGCTAATTATTCTCAGTTATTAAAATCTTTCATCACTCACTGATTCTTGGTCCTCGATCCCCCTTTCCTGGCTAGGCAGAATTAACTCAATCAAGATGCCCTTTTTACCCAAGCTCCTCTACAATTTTCGCACTCTTTATTTGGGGCTGTAAACACCCTAGAGTTAATAAATCTACTCTTTTCATTCAAATTAGATGGAGGTCTTGGGGTCCCACAAATTTGCTCATATTATCGAGCGGCAACCATTACCCAGCTCACTAGACCATTTCAAACTCGGGACACCCCACTATGGGTTTTTCTTGAGATTCCTGACAGTGCGCCCCAACTCCCAGGCACTCTCCTTTGGTTACCTCAAAAATTGAGATCCCCCCTCCCTCAGCCCCCCCATGCAGCATAGCCTTCAGGTCTGGGGCGTGGGCCTATATGCAATTAACTTTTTCTCCTAAGTTTTCTCCTAGGTGATAATGTTGCATTTTCTCTTTGCAATTAAAAAAAATACCTAAAGTAGTAGAAAAAGTAATATCAAAATGATTTTATGTATTTTCTTGCTTGTTGGGGTTTTAAAAGTCACTTTATTTATAATGTGTTAAAATATCAACTTGGAGAAAACTAAGGTGAAAAAGTGAATTGCATATGGGCCTTGGTCCGATATTCAGCCGGTTTCTTGTCCTCCCACCTCCCATTACTGCCAATCACCAACCAGTAATGGCAAGCTTTTCTACATAAAAGTGGAGTCATTGACCTCGTCCCAAAATAAATTAGCCTCCTTTGTCTTCTCAGCAGCCACTATGTCCATTGCCGGCAATTGGAAGAAACCCTCTGTTAACCACCCTGGCGTTCTGATTAAAACCGCCAGGGTGGCTGCGGGAGGGTTTTTTTTAAATAAAAAAAAAACTATTTCATGCAGCCAACTGAAAGTTGGCTGCATGAAAGCCCACTAGAGGGCGCTCCGGAGGCGATCTTCCGATCGCCTCCGGCGCCCAGAATAAACAAGGAAGGCCGCAATGAGCGGCCTTCCTTGTTTTGCTTATATCGTCGCCATAGCGACGAGCGGAGTGACGTCATCGACGTCAGCCGACGTCCTGACGTCAGCCGCCTCCGATCCAGCCCTTAGCGCTGGCCGGAACTTTTTGTTCCGGCTGCGCAGGGCTCAGGCGGCTAGGGGGGCCCTCTTTCGCCGCTGCTCGCGGCGAATCGCCGCAGAGCGGCGGCGATCAGGCAGCACACGTGGCTGGCAAAGTGCCGGCTGCGTGTGCTGCACTTTATTTGATAAAAATCGGCCCAGCAGGGCCTGAGCGGCAGCCTCCGGCGGTGATGGACGAGCTGAGCTCGTCCAGACCGCTCAGGAGGTTAATATTAGCGAAGTAAAGTCTAGACCAAGGGCGTAGGGCCCGTGGTCGCAGCGGTCGCCTTGGCGACCGGGCCCGGCTCCTGAGGAGGCGGGGGAGGGGCCCGGGGGGCCCATCTCCGTTTGGAGGGCCATGCGCCCGTTCGCGCTGGTAGGAGGGAGCCGCAGCCGCGGGGAGGGCAGCCCGACCTCTTCCTCCCTTCCTCTCCCCGGGGCCCCCCCTCAGATGCAGAGTAAGCGGCTAACGGAAGCGCTATAGGCAGAACTCACCTCCCTGCGTTCCACTCGCCGCTGATCTCCTCTCTGGCTGGCTCTGCATAGATGTTGTTACACACGCAGCTTCCGGCTAAACAGGAAGCTGCGTGTGTAAGCATCTATGCAGAGCCAGCCAGAGAGGAGATCAGCGGCGATTGGAACCAGGGACGGAGGTGAGTTCTGCCTATAGCGCTTCCGTTAGCCGCTTACTCTGCATCTGAGGGGGGGCCCCGGGGAGAGGTCGGGCTGCCCTCCCCGCGGCTGCGGCCCCCCCCTCCATTATGGGGACGGGCAGCTACCTAATCTATCCTGGGGGGCAGCTACCTAATCTATCCTGGGGGGCACCTACCTAATCTAAACTATACTGGGGGGCAGCTACCTAATCTATCCTGGGGGCAGCTACCTAATCTATCCTGGGGGGCACCTACCTAATCTAACCTAATCCTGGGGGGCACCTACCTAATCTATCCTGGGGGCAGCTACCTAATCTATCCTGGGGGGCACCTACCTAATCTAACCTAATCCTGGGGGGCAGCTACCTAATCTAACCTATACTGGGGGGCACCTACCTAATCTATCCTGGGGGGCAGCTACCTAATCTATTCTGGGGGGCAGCTACCTAATCTAACCTATACTGGGAGGCACCTACCTAATCTATCCTGGGGGCAGCTACCTAATCTATCCTGGGGGGCAGCTACCTAATCTAACCTAATCCTGGGGGGCAGCTACCTAATCTAACCTATACTGGGGGGCACCTACCTAATCTATCCTGGGGGGCACCTACCTAATCTAACCTAATCCTGGGGGGGCAGCTACCTAATCTAACCTATACTGGGGGGCACCTACCTAATCTATCCTGGGGGGCAGCTACCTAATCTAACCTATACTGGGAGGCACCTACCTAATCTATCCTGGGGGCAGCTACCTAATCTATCCTGGGGGGCAGCTACCTAATCTAACCTAATCCTGGGGGGCAGCTACCTAATCTATCCTGGGGGGCAGCTACCTAATCTAACCTAATCCTGGGGGGCAGCTACCTAATCTATCCTGGGGGGCACCTACCTATTCTAACCTAATCCTGGGGGGCAGCTATGTAATCTATCCTGGGGGGCAGCTACCTAATCTATCCTGGGGGGCAGCTACCTAATCTATCCTGGGGGGAAGCTACCTAATCTATCCTGGGGGGAAGCTACCTAATCTATCCTGGGGGGCAGCTACCTCATCTAACCTATACTGGGGGGCACCTACCTAATCTATCCTGGGGGCAGCTACCTAATCTATCCTGGGGGGCAGCTACCTAATCTAACCTATACTGGGGGGCAGCTACCTAATCTAACCTATACTAGGGGGCACCGACCTAATCTAATTTATACTGGGGGCACCTACCTATCTAACCTATACTGGGGGCACTTACTTATCTAACCTGTATTGGGGGCACCTAGCTAGCCTATACAGGTGGCAACTAAACTGGCTACCTATATTGGAGGCACCTACCTAACTAACCTATACTGGGGGCACCTACCTATCTAACCTACGCTGGGGGCAACTATTCTGGCTACCTATATTAGAGGCACCCACCTAGCTAACCTGTACTGGGGGCACCTATCTATCTAACTTATACCGGCGGCGCCTGCCTATCTCACCTATACCGGGGGCAACTATACTGGCTTACCTATGCCTGACTACCTATACTGGGGGTACCTATTGCTGGCTATAGGGATTTTGATATGTGTGTGCATCCGTCGGGTGTTGTCGGGGGAGGGGGGGCTGTTGTTGCCGGGGGGGGGGGGGGGGGCCCACATCCAGATTCCGCATCGGGGCCCAGAGGTTTGTAGCTACGCCACTGGTCTAGACTCAACTCCTTCACGGTGAACAAAAAATTAACTAGCAGACACCCATAAAGGACACCCATAAAAAAATTTGAGAGGATATGGGATCCCTGGGTCCAATTTGAACACTCATCAATGGAAGGTTCTCTAATAGCGATGCTATAAGACGGGTTTACCCTCTCTTCTCTTCTCCTTGTTCCTTCTTTTCTCTCTCTTCTTCCCTTTCTTCTCTCCCTCTTTTCATCCTACCTGCTGAGCCAGCATTTGCGACCTCTTCTTTTGGTGGCTCGTCTATCGCTCGACGACGAGCTCCAGGGGTCTCAGTTAGTCCTGGTTTAATACCAGGTTCTCTCCCCCCATCGATTCATAGCATGCCCAGAAAGTTGGGTATAGTCCTCTGGGGCACATCTCACATCACCTTAAGCGATCTCCATTTCATTGGTTGTCATTGTTTTATTGTCTATGTCGCTATTGCATTGTTATTTCACGTTCAATCTAGTTTTATGTGATGTACCATTGTATTTCCCTCAAAACTTAAACTTAAAAATTTCAATAAACATTTTGAAACAGAACATAACAATAAAAAAAGGAAACCATTTCAGGATAGGGAATAGCAGGTATGATTATTAAACTTCTCTATTTCAGGATATAACCGTGACTTCATATGCACTGATCCACTAAAGGTGCGTACACACCTTAATTTATGTCACCTGTTGGGGATCAGGACCAGAGTTCCTTTGGCCACATTGCTGGCTGGCCTGTACAGACGTGCATCAGCTGACATGTTCTGTAGCTATGTGCGGTGGGGGGAACAGAGTGGCAGATGCACATCATCACACAGCAGGCGGGGAAGCAGTGCAGACTATGGAATTGGCCGTAGCAGGGCTAAGAAGGTCCTCCAGGCAGACCGCCCATGGGTTGGGGGCGCTGTACACACTCTTGACTATCGGCTGAGGCGGTTGTTACCGGCTGCCTTAGGCGTGTGTACAGGCCTTAGTGTCCCTTTAAATCAACGACATGCTTATGCTAATTAACACAGTGATCAGACAGCCAACCTTTGAGCAGTGGAGAAGGCCTGGGTGCACAAAGGTTACCAAATAAAGAGAAAGCTCTGGGCAATCAAGTCACACATTCTGTGTATTTGTATGTTTACTTTACATTCCTTTTAATGGAAAGCACCATTTATGGAGAAGCAGCTCTACAAAAATTCTGTATCTGTACTTAATGAAAAAAAGGACAACAGTGTTATAAAGGCCGAGACAATTCACTCTTATCCCTCTCAAACATATAATAATAACAATAAAGGTTACCTGTCTGTACTGCTGTGTCTCTCCTAGGAGAGATTAATGCTTTAATACTTGGTTGGAAAACACTGTTAGCTGCACTCTGAGAACCCTCTGATTGTACATCAGTGGTGGGATTAGCAGTCCGGCTGAGATCGGAGTGGATAAACTCACCTGAAGAAAAATCAGATGTGTACATATACTGTATTATACCAGGTATTGCCTAATTCTGGCCAAAGACTACCAAGCAGGACTAACAGTTCTAACCTATATTAACGTCATGTATGAAAGGAAATGGCAAAGCAGTTGGTTTTTCAGAGTTTATAATATATCATATTTATTTATTGTGTATTGTTACTTATTTTATATTAATTTACTTGGTTGCTTAACATTAGAGCATGTTGGCGTGACATCAGTGGTGCAACTAGTAGTCCAGCCGACATCTTAATGGACAAACTTAAAGTTTAGATGCATATGTTATGTCAACACAGGCTTTACTGCTAATCTATTTCAGATTTTATGGAAATTCACATGCACCTCTACTTGGTAAAGTTTGTGCACAAAGGATTTACTCTTTTGTTCCATTATAAAAGTCTCTAATATACAGGAGCAAAGTCTCCAGACTTGGCAATTTACAGCTTGGCCCTACTCTTTTCTATGTAGCGACCTTATCTGCAGTAGAATGAAGCCTGCTGGCACAGTGGAAGTTGCTAATTAAGTGGCTGTTACTACTGCTGATGTAATGGCAGCTGCTAATCAGCTGCTGCTGCAGAGTACCTGCTCCTGGCACAGTGGCGGCTTCTAATCGGCTGCTGCAGCCACAGTGGTGACTTCTAGCTGTGCAGAGAGGTGCTTCTCTTTACACTTCAGGAAAATGCCTACCAAAGGAAGCCACACCCTCTTTATAATATAGTGTGGCCTTCACTACACATCCAGTCTGTAGTTGGCCTCCCACTCCGCTCTTCCTCCTCCTGGATTGGGACTCCTGTGCCCATTTTCCGTAGTGCTATAGCAGTTACTGCAGGACTACTAAAAATGGTCTCCAGAGTCTGCATTTAGATATTTTTTTTAGTGTATAGTCAGTAAATACTGAAAAATATGTCCACTAATGAAGACATTTTTTGTATTCTTATTGTACTTCTAATAGGACCACAGAGAGCGTATGAGGAGGCAGAGCGACACACAAATGTGTTGCGGAACACGAGTTGGGAATCCCCACTTTAGCATAAAGCTAAATATATCGAAGCGTAATCACCTATAAAAGGTATACAAGATGATGTCTTGAGACTGTATCATGGCAGTCACAGCCCAAATGTTGATATTTATTGTGTGCTAATGTACCAATAGTAGTGTAAAACCACAATACATTTTGCAGTTACATTAAGGAAACATGGAACCATCCTGCCTTGCGTCAACAGTTCAAGCAGGTGGTGTTATGGTGTGGGGGACATTTTCTAATGTCTACTTCCAGCAGGATAATGTATCATATGTCACATCAGCATTTCAGATAATGCACACAGCTCACATCATCTGAAATTGATTTCTTGAATAAAAGTGGTCAACCTATGTTAATGTAGGTAGGCAGCCCAAGTAATCAGACAACCATTTAGACGGGAAACCTCAAGTAGCAGTAAGGGTTACTATCAAAATCAATCAACGAGTTATGAAAATCCCCCTTCAGAAATGGTGAATACGGAGTGAAGGCTAGTTTCACACAGAGTCATTGGGTACCCTGTAAAAACAGGATCTCAACGCAATAGAGGGGAAAAGTCTTGGCTCCCTGCACTCCACTTAACAGTAAGCGCGTCTTGTAATCACGCTCCTGCATTACTTAATACGCAGGTTTTTCCGCTAACTGTTTTACTAAAAATCTGAACACATACGGGTTCTCAGGCCGCCTTAATATGCAAGGTATCAAAATTTATTATAAATAAGTCAAAGACATACAGTAACTCGAATGATCACAAAGGGAACAAAGCACACATGATTCATAACTAAAATTGCGTAAGCAAAGCTACATTCTGGCCATCAATCAGCCACCATGATAGATGTATCAGCTTGATAATGCATGGAGGAATTACCCATTCACACATCCCAAGCATGCCGCGCTTCCACACTGGTGCCATGCAGTATTGGTTGAATATGGTGGGGGCCCCCCTCCTCATGAGGACAATAGTTCAAATTCCTGTTATAATCCACCTCAGCCGATTAGTAAGTAGACATAGGGGCTAACAGAAGTAATTCTCCCGAAGATAATACAGTTCGTATGTTTGTCAGTGTGGAATAAAGGATGGGTCTCACCACATGATGTCTCCTGCTCTCCTGGAGCTCGTGTTCTTATTCCATGTACCACTGTGGGGTCACCTGATGGAAAGAAGGCCGCGTCTCGGCCTGTACTCCCCAGCGATTTAAGTGCCCGGTCCTGGCAGCCTAGTTAGCTGCTTCATCCGTAAGGCATGCGAACGTGACGGGACGCCACTCCATGTGTTCACCAACGCGGAAGCACAGCCGAGGGATCAGGCTGCGTGGCTCCGCCCACCACGCAGCCTGATCCCTCGGCTGTGCTTCCGCGTTGGTGAACACATGGAGTGGCGTCCCGTCACGTTCGCATGCCTTACGGATGAAGCAGCTAACTAGACTGCCAGGACCGGGCACTTAAATCGCTGGGGAGTACAGGCCGAGACGCGGCCATCTTTCCATCAGGTGACCCCACAGTGGTACATGGAATAAGAACACGAGCTCCAGGAGAGCAGGAGACATCATGTGGTGAGACCCATCCTTTATTCCTCACTGACAAACATACGAACTGTATTATCTTCGGGAGAATTACTTCTGTTAGCCCCTATGTCTACTTACTAATCGGCTGAGGTGAATTATAACAGGAATTTGAACTATTGTCCTCATGAGGAGGGGGGCCCCCACCATATTCAACCAATACTGCATGGCACTAGTGTGGAAGCGCGGCATGCTTGGGATGTGTGAATGGGTAATTCCTCCATTCATTATCAAGCTGATACATCTATCATGGTGGCTGATTGATGGCCAGAATGTAGCTTTGCTTACGCAATTTTAGTTATGAATCATGTGTGCTTTGTTCCCTTTGTGATCATTCGAGTTACTGTATGTCTTTGACTTATTTATAATAAATTTTGATACCTTGCATATTAAGGCGGCCTGAGAACCCATATGTGTTCAGATTTTTAGTAAAACCATTGTATTGGGGTTGGCCCCGCCCATTATCCCCTATTTGGGTAAGATAGCCAAGTATTAAAGGGACTGCAGCCACAGGCAATTCTTTGCCTCCGTACCTACATTGTTTATTTTCCGCTAACTGGCCGGCCAATCCTATTCCCTCTTAGATATAGATAGATAAATAGATAGATACAGTGGGTTGCAAAAGTATTCGGCCCCCTTGAAGTTTTTCACATTTTGTCACATTACTGCCACAAACATGCATCAATTTTATTGGAATTCCATGTGAAAGATCAATACAAAGTGGTGTACATGTGAGAAGTGGATCGAAAATCATACATCATTCCAAACATTTTTTTACAAATAAATAACTTCAAAGTGGGGTGTGCATAATTATTCGGCCCCCTGAGTCAATACTTTGTAGAACCACCTTTTGCTGCAATTACAGCTGCCAGTCTTTTAGGGTATGTCTCTACCAGCTTTGCACATCTAGAGACTGAAATCCTTGCCCATTCTTCTTTGCAAAACAGCTCCAGCTCAGTCAGATTAGATGGACAGCGTTTGTGAACAGCAGTTTTCAGATCTTGCCACAGATTCTCGATTGGATTTAGATCTGGACTTTGACTGGGCCATTCTAACACATAGATAGGTTTTGTTTTAAACCATTCCATTGTTGCCCTGGCTTTATGTTTAGGGTCATTGTCCTGCTGGAAGGTGAACCTCCGCCCCAGTCTCAAGTCTTTTGCAGTCTCCAAGAGGTTTTCTTCCAAGTTTGCCCTGTATTTGGCTCCATCCATCTTCCCATCAACTCTGACCAGCTTCCCTGTCCCTGCAGAGATGCACACCCCGAGCATGATGCTGCCACCACCATATTTGACAGTGGGGATGGTGTGTTCAGAGTGATGTGCAGTGTTAATTTTCTGCCACACATAGCGTTTTGCATTTTGGCCAAAAAGTTTCATTTTGGTCTCATCTGACCAGAGCACCTTCTTCCACATGGTTGCTGCGTCCCCCACATGGTTTGTGGCAAACTGCAAACGGGACTTCTTATGCTTTCGGTTAACAATGCCTTTCTTCTTGCCACTCTTCCATAAAGGCCAACTTTGTACTGTGCATGACTAATAGTTGTCCTATGGACAGAGTCTCCCACCTGAGCTGTAGATCTCTGCAGCTCGTCCAGAGTCACCATGGGCCTCTTGACTGCATTTCTGATCAGCGCTCTCCTTGTTCGGCCTGTGAGTTTAGGTGGATGGCCTTGTCTTGGTAGGTTTACAGTTGTGCCATACTCCTTCCATTTCTGAATGATCTCTTGAACAGTGCTACTTGGGATGTTCAAGGCTTTGGAAACCTTTTTTGTAGCCTAAGCCTGCTTTACATTTCTTAATAACTTGATCCCTGACCTGTCTTGGACCTGTCTTGTGTGTTCTTTGGACTTCACGGTGTTGTTGCTACCAATATTCTCTTAGACAACCTCTGAGGCCCTCACAGAGCAGCTGTATTTGTACTGACATTAGATTGCACACAGGTGCACTCTATTTAGTCATTAGCACTCATCAGGCAATGTCTATAGGCAACTGACTGCACTCAGATCAAAGGGGGCCGAATAATTATGCACACACCACTTTGCAGTTATTTATTTGTAAAAAATGTTTGGAATCATGTATGATTTTCGTTCCACTTCTCATGTGTACACCACTTTGTGTTGGTCTTTCATGTGGAATTTCAATAAAAATTGATTCATGTTTGTGGCAGTAATATGACAAAATGTGGAAAACTTCAAGGGGGCCCACCCACTGTACATACAGTACAGACCAAAAGTTTAGACACACTTTCTCATTCAAAGAGTTTTCTTTATTTTCATGACTATGAACATTGTAGATTCACACTGAAGGCATCTAAACTATGAATTAACACATGTGGAAGTATAGTACATAACCAAAAAGTGTGAAACAACTGAAAATATGTCATATTCTAGGTTCTTCAAAGTAGCCACCTTTTGCTTTGATTACTGCTTTGCACACTCTTGGCATTCTCTTGATGAGCTTCAAGAGGTAGTCACCTGAAATGGACTTCCAACAGTCTTGAAGGAGTTGTTGGACTTGTTGGCCCTTTTGCCTTCACTCTGCGGTCCAGCTCACCCCAAACCATCTCCATTGGGTTCAGGTCTGGTGACTGTGGAGGCCAGGTCATCTGGCGCAGCACCCCATCACTCTCCTTCCTGGTCAAATAGCCCTTACACAGCCTAGAGGTGTGTTTGGGGTCATTGTCCTGTTGAAAAATAAATGATGGTCCAAATAAACGCAAACCGGATGGAATAGCATGCCGCTGCAAGATCCTGTGGTAGCCATGCTGGTTCAGTATGCCTTCAATTTTGAATAAATCCCCAACAGTGTCACCAGCAAACCACCCCCACACCATCACACCTCCTCCTCCATGCTTCAGCGTGGGAACCAGGCATGTAGAGACCATCCGTTCACCTTTTCTGCGTCACACAAAGACACGGTAGTTGGAACCAGAAATCTCAAATTTGGATTCATCAGACCAAAGCACAGACTTCCACTCGTCTAATGTCCATTCCTTGTGTTCTTTAGCCCAAACAAGTCTCTTCTGCTTGTTGCCTGTCCTTAGCAGTGGTTTCCTAGCAGATATTCTACCTTGAAAGCCTGATTCACACAGTCTCCTCTTAACAGTTGTTCTAGAGAGGTGTCTGCTGATAGAACTCTGTGTGGCATTGACCTGGTCTCTAATCTGAGCTGCTGTTAACCTGCGATTTCTGAGTCTGGTGACTCGGATGAACCTATCCTCCGCAGCGGTGGTGACTCTTGGTCTTCCTTTCCTGGGGCGGTCCGCATGTGAGCCAGTTTCTTTGTGGCGAGACTGCACTTGGGGACACTTTCAAAGTTTTCCCAATTTTTGCACTGTCTGACCTTCATTTCTTAAAGTAATGATGGCCACTCGTTTTTCTTTGCTTAGCTGCTTTTTTCTTGCCATAATACAATTTCTAACAGTCTATTCAGTAGGACTATCAGCTGTGTATCCACCTGACTTCTCCACAACACAACAGATGGTCCCAACCCCATTTATAAGGCAAGACATCCTACTTATTAAACCTGACGGGGCACACCTGTGAAGTGAAAACCATTTCAGGTGACTACCTCTTGAAACTCATCAAGAGAATGCCAAGAGTGTGCTTCTCAGTAATCAAAGCAAAAGGTGGCTACTTTGAAGAACCTAGAATATGACATATTTTCATATGTACACGTGTGTGTGTGTGTGTGTGTGTGTGTGTGTGTGTGTGTGTGTGTGTGTGTGTGTGTGTGTGTGTGTGTGTGTGTGTGTGTGTGTGTGTTTTATATATATATATATCTCCACAATCCATCAGCTCTTGACGAAGTGGCCACGTGTGTGTGGAGCATTCTTGTGCCTCCCTCTGCCCAGACTGATTGCTGCCATACTTCCTTCTATCTGTGAAACGTTGGGTCTGTATATTATGCATGCCACCATTTACCTACCTAGTTCTCATTTATATGCCTGGTTCACTCATTTTGTCTATTTTGCACCTTCCTCTGCATTTCAGAGGAAGGTGTACGTGCAGCAATGCTACAAGATACACTCTACACACCTTCAACACCTAATATGGGCCCATCAGTAGCAGCACTGCATGGACACAAGGGAAGCAACACAGGGCAGAACAGGAAATTCTTAAGCCTTATGCTGGGTACACACTATGAGATTTTCTGGTCGATTTACAGTCAGATCGATTATTTCCAACATGTTCGATTTTCTTTACGATCGTTTTCCGAGCATTTTCCGATCGATTTCCTATTAAAGTGCACGGAAATCGATCGAAAAATGCTCAGAAATCGATCGAAAAGCAAATCGGACATGTTGGAAATAATCGATCTGACAGTAAATCGACCAGAAAATCTCAGTGTGTAGCCAGCATTAGAGACCCTGCTTTTGCAGGACAATAGCTAGTACAGTTAAAATCCACATTAAAATGGCAAAAGCTTTTCCACTCAGATGTTGAGGTCATATGTTTTATCAGACCTCCATACCCCCAGCATTACCAAGTGTCAAGTGTATGTAGTTCTTAAGCAATTTGTCGGCAGCATTTTTTGTCAACCTGGCTGCCTGCATGCTTGAATAGCTGAGAAGTAGCAGAAAGTAAAAGAGACACGCTCATTTCAATGCAATGCACATGTGGAGGATCATTTTACAGCAGTCTTACAACAATGAAGGTTATCCTTTAAAAATTGTAAATGCAAAGGCTGTTTAAACTAAAGAGGGTGTGATACACAGCATAATTTTTTTACATTCAATCTCAGGGTTCCAATTAGCAAATTAATTCAAAGGTAGATTGTAGGAATCCTGCAATTAAGCTTCAAGATCGCTGTACCTCTGCCAAGCTACACAGAGCACAAGATAAGTGATGTTTCATAATTAATGAATGCATGAAGTAGATCTCTGTAGCAGCAATCTTTACACTGCTGATCCACTGTGAAGTGGGCCCTGGACTGCCAGGCAATGTCTTGTACCTTAGAAGACAGGATGGCCCACTCTAGTAATGGGGTTCTGTGGAGGGTTTAAAAAAAAGAAAAAAAGAAAAAAAAAGAAAAGAAAGAAAAGAAAATGACACTTACCTGGGGCTTCTATCGGCACCCTGCAGCTGTCATGTCCCGCGCCGTCCTCCTATGATTCTCTGTTCCCCACCGGTCCCGGTCTAATTATTCGTCTAACTAGACGAATACTATGCGCTCCCAACTCTGGGACCGTACTGCGCTGGCACAGTATGAGAAAACCTCGTACTGCTCCTGCGCAGTAAGCTCCCAGAGGCATGTGCGCAGCCGCAGTTGTATTAGAAGAATAATTAGACCAGGACCAGGATGCGGGGAACGGATGATCGTAGGACGATGGCGCGGGACATGACAGCTGCAGGGTGCCGATAGAAGCCCCAGGTAAGTGTCAGTTTTTTGTTTTTTTTTTAAAACCCACCACAGAACCCCTTTAAATACTGTGGGGGAGATGAATGGTGTTATTTCCTCAACCTGAAATGCCGTGCCCTAATGCTCTTTGCTGATAACTGAATTCAGATTGGCACTGTGAGTGGGGGTCATGTAAACCAATGCTACAGAGACAATACAGGCATTAGGCATTTTAAAACTGAACTTGTACTGTGGGGCAGATGCTAGAGGTCAGCTGTGTATAAATTGCATTTCAGGATTCACGGACTGCAGGATCACATAGTTTATGTAATAGCTAATATGACAAACCACAGGCATTTTTGCAAGGCAGCATATTACAGTAAGCAGTTGTCTGTCCAAGACAGAATGCATATCACACATATGACAATGAAATGTACGTGGAAACAGAGCAGGATAGATTACCTGCTGCATTTTTCTGCAGGTTAGATACATCATGTCCTTTCTGCAGTAAGTGGCGCATTCGCTGCTCCTGCTTTAACCGTTGGGCCTCTTCCTGGGCCCTCTGCATACTCTGGTACAGTTCTCTGGTCTTCAAGTGTACAACCTCCTGGTAGACAAAAAGGAAACCACTTTACTTTGCTCTTCAAAACAAATAAAATTATTAAGAATCTCCAAACACAGTGACAGTACTACAGTGTAATTATAGCAAAAGGAAATCGATTTAAGACGACAAAGTTTCCCACCACACAAGCAGTGCAGACACCTCTACAAACAATATGTATGTAACCACACATGTTTAGATGCACTGTAAAGGTGTGTACACACACGCAACACTCGATCCCTTTAGGGCCCGTTTCCACTAGAGCGAATCCGCATGCGTTGTCTGCATGCGGATTCGCATAACCAATACAAGTGGATGGCCCTGTTTCCACTTGTCAGTTTTTTGGTGCATTTTTCTGTGCAGGATTTTTCTGCACGGTAGAGCCTGCAGAATTCGCCTGCGTGTGGAATGCAGGCGATTCGCAGGCAATGTATTTAATAGGGGAAATCGAACATGCGTTTTTTGCCGCGATTTCGCGTGCAAATTCGCACCAAAAGTAATCTAAACTGAACCAGGCAGTGACATGGTTAAATTCGCATATACCCTACCTATGCGAAATCGCATGCGAAATCACAGCAAAACCCGCACGCGGAATCGCATCCGCATGCGATTTCGGCAGCGGTGGAATCCCGGCGATTCGCACTGCGCTAGTGGAAACGAGCCCTAAGTGACCGTTCAAACATGTACTGTTGCTATGGTGACAACGGCACAGAGCATCATGGAGTGGCTTCCAGAAAGCAGGGTAAGTAGCAGAACAATGCAATGGGCCCTTGCCATTGTTTAAAGATCCAGCGTGCCACATAGTCAAGCAAGATCAGTCTAGCATGTCCACGAGGCTTTACACTTTTTGCAGTGTAATGTTGTGGCTGAAGCTTTCCCTCAGTTGTCTGTTTGTTATTGCCAGAAAGGCTTGACAAAGTTTCAGGAAAGGCAATATCTGCTAATCTCTAAGATATTTCAGCTCCATATAGAATAGCAATGATAGTTGACAGAAACAGACGGACAATCTTTATAGTTTCAGATGGCTTTTTCTTCTACAAACATGTTGCTTGGCCAATTGTGAAAAACAAAAATGCTTATCTGTTGCCATTGGAATAAAGATAGAAATTGCACAAGTTACAATTGTGTCTGGGCCCTGTGCTCTGCCATGAACACTGCCTGCTTGCCCAGGCACATGAATTCAAAGAACAGCAGTACTGTGTGCAAGTAGTTACCTTATTTTGCCTATTATTTGCAATCCTTGCCCTCCGATCGCTGCCTGGTAACCTCATGGCACCGGATATGTGTAATTGTGATGTACCTAGTGTGATAAAAGTGATCAAGCAGTGGGGGTAGTGCTTAAAGTAGGGCTAGGAGCCATTTCCAAGGCCAGTCAGAGATCACAGGGCAGCAGCAATGCTGGTTGGATAGGAAAGGGGACTATATACATACACATTCTGCAGCCATACTTAGCACTGGGGGAGAAGACTACAGAGAACACTACAATAAGTCTACAACAGCCACTAAAAGGGGGCAATGCAGGGCTCTACAGAGGGCATCTGAAGGCACTATTATAAGTAGTACAAGTAGTATAAACACTAACAGGCGGCCCAGGTCTTAAGTTCACACAGGGGCCTTTCTGCCTTTACCTATGTCACGGTCTTGTACCTTCCACTAAAACCTTGTACCTTATGTACCTTTTAAACAATACTAGCTGTCTGGTAGTCCTACGGATTTCTGACTGCAGTAGTGTCTGACTCAAGCATGCAACTAATCAGATCAGACTTGGATCAGAGAACCAGATCTGCATGCTTGTTCAGGGTCTGTGGCTTGAAGTAGAGGATCAGTAGGACACCAAAGCAATTTACATTGTTTATAAGGAAATAAACATGTCAGCCTCCACATTCTTCTCACTTCAGGTGTGCTTTAATATTCTACTTACTGTACATTTTTCTTGTTTGGATAAGAAAGATCAAAATATTTTAAGGTATTCATAAAAAGAAAAAAAAAAACACATCAATGCTTTTGTTGAACATTTGTTTCCTATAGAAGAGCATTCTGAATGAATCCACTATAGTGTCAAACCTAAAGGCAAATGGCTGCCTGACATACCTCCTTCTGTTTCTGACGCAATATATCATCCTCATACTGCTTTTGCATCAGCTCCCGCTCTTTTGCCAGTCGCTGCTCCTCCTCCTGCTCTTCCCGTTGTCTCTGCTCATCCTCTAGCTGTTTCCTCCTGCGTTTTTCTTCAACCTGTGCGGCTATGGCTTTCTGGTGAGTATGAAGACAGACTGTAACATCTCCTTAAATGAGACGCACATAAACTTACTAAAACATTTTTTACTAGGCCACTGATAAAAGTGAAACACTGGACTGGCTGCTAAGAAACCACCTCATCTATGTTTCCGTTTCACCAATTCTACATCCCAGCAGTTAGGTTCGGTTATGATGAAGCAATATGGCTGTAAGCTCTGCAGGTCACAGTATGCACACAAGGCTGACTGCTTAAAGGCTGATACACATGATGCAGGTTTTGTGTTAGGTACGGTTTCTGTTTGAGAAAGGCAGGGCTGTGATCTTGGTACAAAAATAATCCAACTCCGCAGTTTATGAAACCACCCACTGACTCCAGCTCCAGGTACCAAAAATTGCTCAGACTCCTCCACTCCAACTCGAGAGCCCTTGCAGAGCTATGTATTGGACTCCTCAGTTAATGAAACCACTGACTTTAGACTCCAGTTACCCAAAAATTGCTTCGACTCCCCGACTCCCACTCCACAGCCCTGGAGAAAGGGATCAATTTTCCCACATCTCAAAAACATACAGATAAGTTAATTGGCTTCCCCCTAAATTTGGCCCTGGACTACATACATACATACATAACATGATACATACAGAAACATATGACTATGGTAGTGACTAGATTGTGTTCCCCTCTGAAGGACATTTAAGTGACAGGACAATATACTCTGTACAGCACTATATAAAAACACTAAATAATAATAATAATTTTGAGATTAGTATTGCACAAAATCGATCCCTCTCTTGAACTGAAGCAGATCGGGCAAGCTAGAAATTATCAATCAGTCTGATGCAAACGTTGCATCGGGTATATCCAGAATTACACATATTCCTCTTGCTTACAAAAGTGTTAACATTCAGAGGCGAGACTGGTAGGGCATTCCTCTAACCTGGTCTTTGTGAAAAGAGCAGAGAAGCAATTGGGGTCAGTCAACAGCGTAGGTGTTGTACTGGCGTCGTTGAGGTGGGTGCAGGGTGAGCCAAATGACGGCTCAACCTGCTGTCGCTAAACTCCCCAGCGGCGTTAAATACTATTAACCCCTTCGAGTTGTGGCAACTCAGAGGGAGATGTAATTCGGGGTAGGTCGATCACCGGATCTACAAATTGCACTTACGCACCCTGCACAGTATATCACTGCTGCCCAGCTTCGGCGATCGGACCTGAGCGCTGGGCACCAAAATTACCTGATTCACAGTCAACAGGACAGACAACACTTAAGGTGGCCATATATCAGGCGACTTGGCGGCTGATCGACCATCTGTCTTGATTTTTATAATCACAATTGGATGAAAATCGGTGCAGCCAAGTGCATGCCCGACTGACAATGAGACCAATTTCAGGTCAAATTTGGCTGCATTAATCATTCGGACAAGCTGCAAGTTGTAGGGCCGACTTGCTTGATCAGGTTCGTGGCGTTAGCGGCAATCTATATCGGGAGGAGTGACAAAACTCCCGACGCTGTACCCCCGGTGCCCAGTGCAATCAATACATTACCTCTCCGCAGCCACCGCTTGCTCTGGGCTCCCTCGGCTGTCCAAATAGGCAGCTTTGTGAAACAGTTACACATTTGATATTTCTAGACAAAATATTCTATTCCAATCAGGAGAAGAAAAATCTAATGTGTGTTCATAGCATTAGGGACTACATTTCTAATCTGTTTAGTATGTGCATCGTTACATTATTTTTAAGTCCATCTGTTGGCACATATCTAAATATTCCACTTGATAGCTCCCTAAGCAGGGCACATCTTTTGTGGGTCGAAGATGCTTATTTCAGATAAAAATCCTGTCTAAAAGCACTTGCAAGCTTCTGTGCATTTTTCAGCAATGCATATCAGTCTGTAACATTGGTGTGTTGCTGAACAAATGCGGGCAAGTGTGCTCAAGTCCCCCCAAAATATTGATCATATGGCCTGAATTAACAGGAAACTCTGGTGGAGGGGTAGCAGCTTGGCTCAGCATTGAACTGTTCAGCCAGCAAGAGAGTGGGCAGACAAAGCACTGAATGGACTGCAGTCTATAGGTATGGACGCCTACGGTGCAGGGGGTAGCAAGTGATGAAGCTCCTGACCAGGAAAAGTGATGACATTATGAGTGATTGACATTAAAAAAAAATCAAGGCCTTCCACACACACAAAATTACTTAGTGTCACAGACCACCTACACGGGGTTGGAAAATAGTTGTGCCTAGAGCTGGGATTTAAGTAAAAGAGATTGCAAAAAGGATGGGCAATTTACCCATTTGTAACCTACAAAAATGAAGGCAAATATCTAACCTAGAGGGTTTGAAGAGGACCCTCATATTAGAGTAAAATACACACATTCAAGTGGTTGTCTTCTAACATAATAACTTTCCAGGTCTATATCTTCTGAATCACTCACAGAGCCCCGTTTCTGCCAGTTTCTGGCACATAACCCCACCCCCTTGCAAAAAAAAAGGTCCTTAGCACTTTATCTCAAGTAGAGAAAGCACCAAGTGCCATTCCTGCAAGGGATGGGGCTACACGCCAACAGACACAAGGCTCAGGGAGGGATATAACAGAGAAACCCAGCAGGTTGTTATAACTTTCTATTAGAAGACGATCGATTGAGGCAGGGAACACACTTGTCTTTCAGTTTTCTGCACACTGTTTTCTGCGTACGTTTTGCACACAAAGTGTGTTTCTAAGCAAAAAAATGTGAGCTTTTTTTTACAGCAGCTAATGTAATTGATAGAGAAAACTGACAAAATCTGCAGAATCATGATGCAGAATGCCAGTTTTTTTTCTGCGTGCGAAAAAAGCATTGAGTGTGAACTAGCCCATTGATTAACATCAGTTCTCAGTTTTTCTGTGCAGAAAACGCGTACGAAAACAGTTAAGTGTGTCCCCTGCCTGAATGTGTAATTTGCACAGGTGCCATTTAAACTGTATCTCTGGTCACAGAACTAGAGTTTATTTTACAGAGTAGCTATGTACTCATAGCTACTCGGAACTGAAATTTAAATGAGACAACTGTGACCTTAAGAGAGGGAGGTTAACATACCCATGTGGCCATCTGATGCAATGCGTCCCACGTCACTCCCACACTTCCTCCTTCAACCCAGAAGGTGGAAGCATAGGAATGACGTGGTATGTGACGGTAGAAGCATCGGATCAAACACCCACATGGGTATCTTAACCTTCCTCTCCCATGGTCACATGTGTCATTTACATTTTATTCCGAGTAGCTACAAGTACATAGCTATTGGAAGAAATCGATACTACACAGAAGTGGAAGATTAAAGCTTTCAATGTGTCCAGCAAGAAATTCAATAGCCTTGTGGTTTCAATATGCTGTAGCTGGAAAACCACTATATTCAAATATGGCCCTGTGCAGCCCTGAGCCAGATGCTTGTGTAAATACTCTCTACATTTAACAAGTGAAAAGAACATTCTCTAGAGTCACTTAGTTCAGGCACATAACTTTCTAAACAGGCCGTCTAATTGCAGGGCAGTTTCTAGGCTAATTTTTTCCAGTTTCTAGGCTAAATTGCACCCAGGACGAGGGTGTAAAAATTCATTCCAATCACCAATCGCTTGCCTCCTCTGCATAGCCGCTGATACACGCTCTACTTCCGCATAAGCCCCAAGAAACAGGGCTGTCTAATTGCTCTCACTAAGCTGCCCATTTTGTAACAGCAGAATTGAAAAGACAAGCAAATAAGGAGGGAGAACAGAGTAATCTGAAGCACTAAAGATAATCTATGACGCTCCCAGACAGAAGCCTTCCTGACCTTTTCAGAGATTACAGTTTTAGGTCACAAATAAAAGGTATTTGTGGGGTGTCTTTCTCAGATAAGCTCTGCTTGCCTAGGAGGGAGTGAGGTTTGGGGTGAGAAAAAAAAAAATCTTTGGTTGGGAACTGATGTAAAGTCAGACTTGAACTACTCCCGGCCGTGGGAGAGCGTCCACGAGAGGCACACGGTGCATGCCCAGAAGCCCAGGACCCGGCAGGGGGTCAGCAATCAAATGGAGGGGACAGTGGCGGCCTGGCAGACAGAACTGCAGTGTGGAACCTGATAGACTTCTAGGGGCTGGAAGAAGCCCCAGGTAAGTAAAGCTGCATTTATGTTTTTTTACCTTGGATTTCCCTTAACTTTCCTTCCTCCCTGCTGGGCCGATTTGCATAATTTTTTTTTTTTTTTGCTACACGCAGCAAGCACTGTGCTAGCTGCATGTGCACACCGATCGCCGCCACTCCGCGCCGATTTGCCGCTACCCGCCGCGCCACTCCCCCAGACCCCTTGCGCAGCCTGGCCTATCGGCGCCAAGGGGTGGATCGGGACTCCCAATGACGTCATCACGACCGTCGCCATGGCGACGGGAAAATCCCTCCAGGAAATCCTGTTCTTTGAACGGGATTTCCTGAGCGCCGGAGGCGATCGGAGCGGGTGGGGGGATGGGGGATTAAATCATGGGGGTGGGGGGATTAAATCATGTAGCGAGCCACATGATTTAATAAAAAATACCTGGCGGTTTTTAACAGACCGCCAGGAGGGTTAAAGAGGATCTGTATTAAAAAATGCCCCTTGAGGTTAACTCACCTCGGGAGGGGGAAGCCTCAGGATCCTATCAAGGCTTCCCCCAACGTCCTACTGTGGCAGCAATAGAGTTCCCCGAATAGCAGGCATGTAAATATTTACCTTCCCGGCTCCAGCGCAGGCGCAGCAGCGGCTCCGAAATAGGCAGAAATAGGCAATTCCAGCCAGCGCAGTAGAGCGGACCCAACTGGGATCAGCTACTTCCGAGCGGAGAGCCGCAGCAGCGCCGCCGTTGGGGCCAGAAAAGGTAAATATTACACAGCCTGACAAATTGTCGGCTGTGCTTTCCGTGAGCCAGAGTGAGACCACCGTGGGACGAAGGAGGTTGGGTAAGCCTCAATAGGATCCAGAAGCTTCCCCCTCCTGAGGAGAGTACCCCCCAGGGGTGGGTTTTTTTTTTTTGTACAGTCTCTTTAAAAATAAATATGTATTCATACTTGATGTTCTAGCTGCTTCAGCCTCTTCCGGTCTCTCTCTTCAATCTGGGCAGGATCTAAAAGAGCAGTCATGGAACGGAGGAACCTGAGAAAAAGAAGAAACAACCACAACAGAAATGACGATGGTTGAATGATGATTTAGTGGAATAGATTATTATTATTGATTTATACAGTGCCAGCATCTTCCGTGGCGCTATAAAATAGCATACAGGGTATAACAATACAAAGTATACACTACAACAGTTGATACAAAACAAAAGGGTATAACAGCTAATGCAGTGAACAAATTAATTACATATTTTTACAAAGGGGTGAGAGGCATGTACACCCATTACACACCATTGAGAGACAAAAGGGGAAGAGTCCTGGCCAAAAGGCCTTACAGTCTAAAGGTTTAAGGTACAGGACAGTAGGTAAAGCAAAGCGGTGTGTGGAGTGGTAAAATGGTGGTTAGTGGAGAGTGTCCTAGGTAGGAGAGTTGTTATAGATGTTAGAATCCATTTATTCAGTAAAAGCTGGTTTCTTCAGAGCATTCACGTTTTCTTCTAGAAGTAATTAGCATATCGAAAGGAAAAGGTGACGAGACCTACAGCAGCCTGCACTACAAATAATGCTTGAAGTTTTCATTTATCCTATAGGCTGCACAGACTCAGAAATAAAGACCAAATATTATATCGCATGGTCCGTGAGCACAATTCTGACAATTACCATCACCTTGCCCCAGGCCACACAGTACGACTCATACATACCCAGCTTTCTGGCTTTGAGAAAGGTCTTCATCAGTTGACATCCTTGTTGCTGGCTGATACTGCTCTAAGTTACTTGTAGCAGAAGACTGCTGTCGTTCTGTGGGGCCAGGATCTAATGACAAAGGAGGACTTTCGGGTTCCTGGACATTAGCAGTGTACTGATAGACAGGTGTCCGATTGTCTGCCATTTTTTTGAAGGAATCAAAATGCACTGCCCAAAGATCCTGTTGCTCGGTCTGGTAAAGGCAAGTAGGACATAAGAAGTGACAGAAAAAAATATACATAACAATGCTCAACCAAAAACTAAAATGACCCTTGTGTATGAGAACACTAGTTCCTAGAACTCAATCATTCACTACTGTTGCAGGATGTTTGTTTATGTAATTACTGTTCATCATCACTACAGAAGGCTAATAAGTTCTGAAATTAAAGCAAAGCTGAACTAAGAACTTCCTCACTGTTCTAAAAGATAAGCAACAGCATAATAACATTTAAAGTAAAACATTTTTGTTACCGCTGATACAAATCCTGCAGTAAATCTGGAGTGTGTCTATTACCTATTTTCATAGAAGCAGACATAGGGTTAACATCCAGTGTTTACAAATTAGCTGCTCTGGCATGGATTGCCGAGATTTCTGAGCTGACACAGCTGAAAGATCAAAGTACGCTTGTGATGAGTCACAGATAAGGGGGAATTAGACAGGCTAAACTCTCTAAATACATGCAGGGTGCATTTCTCTGTTTTCCTTCTGTCCTGTGCAAGAGTTCAGGTAAACTTTAAAGTGAAACTAAAACTAAAAAATGATGAGATAAACAACTGTATCAATATACAGCAACTAATCCTAATAAGGACTTTCCTGGAATCCCATAAGGCTCATTTCCATCGGGCATCACGTCAGTTTCTGAATCGGACACAACACCCGCTCTGCAGCGAAGCCGCAGCCAAATTGCTATAACCATGCCATGCTAAGGGGATACGGATGCGTGTTACAAAATAGTGTGCAGCATGACATCGAGATTCACACCGCCATGCGTTTCGGACTGCAGGCTGCTGTCTGAATAGGCAGGAGAAACCCTGCATAGGAGAGAGTGGAAACTGGCTCCTATTATTTTTAAAACCTCAGGCTCCCTCCCCAATTTTTCACTCTTAGTAAAAGGTAATTTACAGGACTATGAAATTACTGGCACAATTTTCATATTTGATGTAGTTGTTCCAGAGAAATTCACTGAAAGGACACTGAAATGAAAAAAAAAACATTGTAATGATTTGTATATGTGGTACTGATAATTAGCAGAAAATTAGTGGCAAAGAAAATGGTCTCATATTTTAATTTTTTGATTTTTTTTTGTTTTATAACATTGCATGATTCTGTCATATTTGCAATAACAAGCCACACTCCATATTTTTAATTATAATACAAAGAGCTAATGACCCTTTAAACTCGCCTGTAGTTAAAATCTTATCTAAATCTGTCTCTGGCCGTTTCTTTGATGTATAAAAGGTAGCCATACATCAGGTGACTTGGCTGCTAATCGACCATCTGATTCCATTATTATAATCAAATGAAAATCGGTGCCGTCAAGCGCATGCCCCGACCGCCAATGCAACCAATTTCAGGCCGAAATCGGTCGCATAAGTCGATTGCGCATGTTGCAAGATGTAGGGCCGACTTACTCAATTGGGTGCTTGGTGCTAATGGTGTGCAATTTCGGGACGATCGGCTAATGCCCAGAGCTGTGGAGTCGGAGTCGAAGCTATTTTGGGGTTCCTGGAGTCAGGAAAAAATTAATGACTCCTAATGAATTTAAACTGTAATTAAAATAGAAAATACGATAAAATGTTCTATTTCTCAGAAAATAGTCATCATAAATAATTTATACTGTATATACAGTAATAGCTCTGTTTAGTCCACAAAAATGAAATAAACCAATCAAAAATAGTTACTTGCTGCTTCAATTAACCAGTCTCTGTATTTTTTAAGTCAGATACACATCTGATTGTGACTGTATATATGATGTGTACACAGGAATCTCTTATATATACTAAATAACATCTATGCTGTAAGAATAAAGCCTGATGTGTAGCTGTGTCACTAATAGAGATGGTCAATGAGCTGGAAATAATTCTGCGTTGATGCTTGTTTATGCAAATTTATGCACTCCCTTTGCTCATGAAATCAAATAATTTGATATGTTAAAATTTGGTTTGGCGACAACGAATTAAAGGGTACCTGAGAGATGAAAAGAAAAGGTTTATACATACCTGGGGCTTCCTCCAGCCCCCTTCAGGCTAATCAGTCCCTCGCTGTCCTCCACCACCTGGATCTTCCGCTATGAGCCCCGGTAATTCAGCCAGTCATCGCAGTCCGGCCGCATGCCGCTCCCACAGCCATGAGCAATGTGCTGCGCAGGTGTAGAATGTTCCCAGCGGCGGAGTGTGTGCATGCGCACTACGCCCGACTGGCTCAAGTACCTGGAACCATAGCAGAAGATCCAGGTGGCGGAGGAGGACAATGAGGGACTGATTAGCCTGAAGGGGGCTGGAAGAAGCCCCATGTATGTATAAAACTTTAATTTCATCTGTCTCAGGTTTACTTTGTTACACATTAGTACTATACTCTACATATGTACTCCCCAAAGAGCTGCAGGGAATCCACTGAGAATGTTGTGCACATTGAACACAGAAGTGTCGTCTATCACCCATAAACCTGGTTCAGATTGTGCATGAATAATGTGTAAGAGAGGAAGAACACCTTCATTCCCCTGCAGAGTACCTGCACATCACTTTTACATGTACCCACAGTTACATTGCCTAGGGCCTGATAGATGTTCTTTGTTCCTGTCTGTACCATCTACAAGTACTCTTACCAAGGACTAGTTTTAGTCTATGACTGAGGCTAGATTCACAGTGGGACGTTGCGTTTTGATGCCACGTTAAAGTCGCACCGCAAACTTACAACGCAACGCGCCCAAAAAGTGGCAACGCAGCGTTAAAGCAGATACAGTAAAAAATACAGGCAATGAAAACTATGCTTCCAAGTCATTACTGAGCATGTGCAAACAGTCCAACGCAGCTAATAACGCGTATAACGCACTGCATGCAGTACTTTCACTTAACGTGCAGCGTTAGACACCAACGCAACGTGTGCACTGTGAATGGGGCATTGATTTTTCATTGCAGTGAGTTATTCTGCGTTAAATGCTGTTTTAACGTGCGACTTTAACGTCCCACTGTGAACTTAGCCTAAAAGTATTAGAGGCAGAAGATCAGCCGGCTAACCAGGTAACTGGTATTGTTTAAAAGGGAATACATATGGCAGCCTGCAATATCCCACTCACTTCAGTTGTATTTTAAAATTCCTAAGCGGAGTTAAGAGATGCATTTCATGTTACATACTTTCAATCAACAAAATTGTAATATGCAAATTAGAGGAGTTGGAGTTGAGGAGTAGGTGGAATCCTAACCTGAGGAGTCGGAGTCTGGATTTTTGTACCGACTCCACAACCCTGCTGGTGCCCAGTGCATGTCATGCGTTAGCTTTCCTCCACCCTCGCTTGTCCCGGCAGGTTCCGGGCGCACTCCACTCTCCATACATGTGCACCACACATGGCTGCCGAGTAAGGGCACGCGTATGACATCAGACATGCGGCCACGCTACTAGGCAACCACGTGGCGCACGTGAATGCAGAAAGAAAAAAAAAAGAGTGTGCCCAGAGCCTGCGGGGACAAGCGGAGGTAGCAGACAGGTAATGTATAACATGCACTGGAAACCGAGGGTGGGGGGACGCACTTAACATTAGGAGGAAAAGGTTGGGGTAGCGAGGCGGTCAGATGCGGCGTCACAAGGCTGATTCTGGATTGATTTCAGCATGAAATTGATCAGAATCGGCCTGCGGTATATGGGCAGCCAACAGATTTCTCTCGTCAGATTCGATTAGAGAGAGATTTGTCTCTTGGTCGAATCTGCTCATCATCACTAGAGGTATGGCTAGCTTAAAGAGACTAACAAAATTTTCAGCCTTATTTCTTCTATCCTATAAGTTCCTATACCTGTTCTAATGTGGTCTGTGTTACTGCAGCATTTTCTAGTTGCACAGTGGCTGTGTTATTACTGTTATATGATCTAATCTTCTCTCTTCTGTCGGCTCTGTCGGGCTGAGGCTGGAATGTGTGGAATGTGCTGCACTGCTTGTCTTTGGCAGAAGCTATACACGCCCTCTCCAAGCTCTGTATGAGTCAGAGACTGAGCTACTCTCAAGCCTATCACACTCTAGTTAGAAGCCATGTCTTTTGTTTGTAGCCATGTCTTTTGTTTGTAAACACTGCCTAAAAATGGCAATTACAAGCCAGGATTGCAGCAGGGAGTGGCAGAAACAGCACAGAGGGGCCCAGGAGAACATAATGAATAGAATGGTATGCTTCTTATTGTAAGAATTTTAGAATACAGATTCTCTTTAAGTGCTCCAGAAAACAGCAACCCAAGATGGGTCGGATAGCTCAGAGAGGCTCTTTTGCATACATAACATTTCTTAAGCTGTGTACACACTTGAAAGATTAATGAAAGATATCAGACCAATTTTACCCCCTTCCATGTAGTATAAGAGCCCTACTTTACACAGTCTATTCTATTAAGCTGAACTCCCCATCAGATAAAAATCGTTGCAAGATCCTGCACACAAAGATGCTTTACACACTCAAAAGATCATTATCTGCAAAAGATCGGCTCCTGCAAAATGCATTCATAGTCTATGACAGGGGTGCCCACACTTTCTCAGCTCGCGAGCTACTTTACAGCTTGCCGAGTCCAGGAGAACTACCAACATTTCAAATGTTGCAGATTCTCCTCCCCCCCCCCCCCCCCCCTATGAACATCCACCAGGTACAAGTGCCTCCAGTATCGGTAACCAGGTAAAGGTGGTAGTTAGGTATAGATGCCTTCAGTATAGGTAGCCAGGTAGATGTGCCTTCAGTGTGGGTAGCCAGGTACATGTGCCCTCAGTGTGGGTAGCCAGGTACGTGTGCCCTCAGTGTGGGTAGCCAGGTACATGTGCCCTCAGTGTGGGTAGCCAGGTACATGTGCCCTCAGTGTGGGTAGCCAGGTACATGTGCCCTCAGTGTGGGTGCCAGGTACATGTGCCCTCAGTGTAGGTAACCAGGCAGATGTTCCCTCAGTGTAGGTAGCCAGGCAGATGTGCCCTCAGTGAAGGTAGAGTAGGTGACACTTACCTCCCTTCACCAGTGGTGTCTGGGGCTCGTCCTTGTCTTCCTATTCGGCCGCGGCAGGCTGGAGTGCAGAGCAGTGCCCGAGGGAATGCTCCAGCTGGCGGCCGTGGACAGCGTGCGTGGATACGTGTGCCCGGCACCGCCCCCAGCCATGATGTCACAGCCGCGCCGCCTCTCTCCGCTCCAGCTATCCCTATTGGCTAGCGGCCGGCAGCAGAATGTGATGGGAGCTGCCGGCCGCAAAATTCAATGTGCCACATGGCCGCGATCTACCAAATAGGCAGTTGCGATCTACCGGTAGATCGCAATCAACCTATTGGGCACCTCCAGTCTATGAAATCTGCAGATCTCATACACACCTTGTTTAACAGACATGCATCTGCAGATCAGATCCACCAGATGATCTGCAGATGATTGTCAGATCTGCAGATGAATGTCTGTTAACCTTCCTGGCGGTAAGCCCGAGCTGAGCTCGGGCTATGCCGCGCAGGAGGATTTCTCAGCCCCTGCTGGGCCGATTTGCATACTTTTTTTTTGCAACACGCAGCTAGCACTTTGCTAGCTGCGTGTGCATTCCGATCGCTGCCGCTCCGCGCTGATTCGCCGCCGATCGCCGCAACCCCCCCCCTCCCAGACCCCGTGCGCTGCCTGGCTGAAGGGGAAGCCCCAAAGATTTCCGCAGCGGGCGGGCGGGGGGATGCCGCTGTACAGCGGCTATCATGTAGCGAGCCCTAGGTCCGCTACATAATTTAACGGAAATTTATTTTTTTAAAATAGTGCTGCGCTGCCCCCTGGCGGTTTCTAATAGACCGCCAGGAGGGTTAAACAAGGTGTGTATGAGATCTGCAGATAGACTATGAATGCATTTTGCAGGAATAGATTTTTTGCATATAATCTTTTGAATGTGTACAGAATCTTTGTGTGCAGGAACTTGCAAAGATTTTTATCTGATGAGGAGTTCAGCTCAATAGAATATACTGTGTAGAGTAGGGCTCTCATACTACATGGAAAAGGGTAAAATTGGTCTGATGTCTTTCATTAATCTTTCAAGTGTGTACACAGCTTTAACTCTTCCTGTACTGGAAACAACGAGACCCATGTCTGTGCTACTAATGTTCTACTACACATACAAGTCATTATCTCATAAGTATTTTTACTTCAGATTCCCTTTAAGAGACCCAGGATCCATCAAAACGTCTTTTAGCAGCTAGTGAACAGCTCTGACTACTGAGCACACAGTCAGTGGCGTAGCTAGAGATCACGGGGCCCCATAGCAAAACTTCCATGGGTTTCATGGGGACCTCAGAAGTAGCCACTCTTAAAGCGGAACCAAACCAAACTAATTCAAAATATTTAGTTGCACCACTGACACATACAAAGATAAATAAACACTCCTTCAAGCCTATGAGCATTTTAAGTGCATGCTTTTCAGCCTTCTCTTTTCTTAACTAGGATTATACCGGTGGCAGCCATTAGAAATTCCTCCTTTGCTGGACACCATCTACTCCACCAGTTTGCCGGAATCTGTCCCGGCAATATGAAAGGAAGGGAGGGGTTCTGCCAATAAATGTAAAATATTTTAGATTTATCATGCAGCTGAAATTTTTTTTATTATATACCGTATATACTCGCAAGCAAGCCGAATTTTTCACCCCCCAAAAGTGGCCCAAAAGTTGGGGGGTCGGCTTGCTTGCGAGTCATGGGTAGGTGGGTAGGTGGTGCCCCTCTCCGCTCCCCCCACGGCCGCCGCTGCTATTACCTTAGGCGGCGCCGCTTCCTCTATTCCCCGTCCTGCTCCGATAACTAACTACTTCATAGCAGCGTGCCCCCCGCTGCTGTAATGACGGAGGAAACCATAGAGAGCGGTTCCCATAGTAACGGCATCGCCGCTACAGGAAGCCGCTCTCTATGGTTTCCTCCGTCATCACAGCAGCGAGGGGCGCGCTGCTGTGAATTAGTTCGTTACCGGAGCAGGACGGGGATAGAGGAAGCGGTGCCGCCTAAGGTAATAGCAGCGGCGGCCGCGGGGGGGGGGGGGGGGGGGGGAGGGACACTAGCTACCTACCCACCTACCCATACTGGGGCACTATGCTAGCTATACTGGGCACTATACTAGCTATACTGAGCACTATACTGAGCACTATACTAGCTATACTGAGCACTATACTAACTATACTGAGCACTATACTGGCTATACTGAGCACTATACTAGCTATACTGAGCACTATACTAGCTAAACTGGGGCACTTCACCAGCTATACTGAGGACTATACTGACTATACTGGGGCACTATGCTAGCTATACTGGGGCACTATGCTAGCTATACTGAGCACTATACTAGCTACACTGAGCACTATACTAGCTACACTGGGGCACTTCACTAGCTATACTGAGCACTATACTAGCTATACTGAACACTATACTAACTAAACTGAGCACTATACTAACTAAACTGGGGCACTTTACTAGCTATACTGAGCACTATACTAGCTATACTGGGCACTATACTGACTATACTGGGGCACTATGCTACCTATACTGGGGCACTATGCTACCTATACTGAGCACTATACTAGCTAAACTGGGGCACTTCACTAGCTATACTGAGCACTATACTAGCTAATCTGAGCACTATACTAGCTATACTGAGCACTATACTAGCTATACTGAGCACTATACTAGCTAAACTGGGGCACTTTACTAGCTATACTGAGCACTATACTGAGCACTATACTGAGCACTATACTAGCTATACTGAGCACTATACTAGCTAAACTGGGGCACTTTACTAGCTATACTGAGCACTATACTAGCTATACTGGGCACTATACTAGCGATACTGGGCACTATACTAGCTATAGTGGGACACACTAGGGGAATAAGGCGGCCAGCATTTCCTACCCCCGGCTTATATGGGGGTCAATCATTTTTCCCTGTTTTTTCAGGTGAAAGTTGGGGGGACGGCTTACATGCGGGTCGGCTTGCTTGCGAGTATATACGGGTAATATTTATTATAATTTAGAAAATAGATTTTATTTCTGAATCTTGTATTTTTAATTTGGGTCCACTTTAACAACTTGGCAACCTCTGCCACGCGTAGATAAGCAACTCCTGTTTATTTTCCTGCTGTGCGCAATCGCGTCCACGCAGATGCGCGTACAGGTCGGGCATACGCTCGTCCGTGATTGGCTGATGTGAACATGTGTTCACAAAGCCAATCAAAGTGCTTTCTAGTTTGAATGAGCACTGCCAAAGCCAATGACAGTGCTCATTCATTCAGAATGTGTGCAAACATTGAATCAGTCACTATGCTGTTACAGTTACTGAGATCACTCGTGAGAGGATCTCAGATAACTAATTCAGCATTAGTGAGTGATCAGCATCAGTGAGGTTTTTTAAAATCAATTATACCCCCATTAAGCCCATTAACCCTTGCCTCCCTTAAATGTGAAAATTGCTATGGTTTTTAGGTGAAAAACCCTGTGGTTGAGAAGTGGTTAAGCAATGCCACCTGCCCCTACCATATGGATAAGAGTTAATTGGGCAATTTACATTCTCATGCAATCAACACTGCACATACACACACACATGGGCACTGAGACAAAGTGAAAGGGTGGAGGAACACAAGAAAATGAATAGTGAATACATCAAGTAATCACCTGGGCCCCCTAGCAGCTACTATGACTATTGCTACGCCCCTGCACACAGTCATCCTGCCCACCTACTCCCTCAGCTGGTTGGAGATTAAAGCCATAGAAATACTTTAAAATTTTAAGTACAGACATGCAAGGCATAAAACATTGTGCACTGCTAATTAATGAAAATCTACTATTACCATACATGCATTAATAATAGGAGGATGAACTAGGGCTTTGTAATCCTAGGGATGAAAATGTAACTTTCTCACTGGCATCTGCTGCTGCTCTTAATGTTAATTTACTATCTACACAGTAATAATGATCTATTAAACTACTCATCTCTACCTTGCTGACAAGATGGTTTGTCCCAGCTACACACTAGTTGTATCCTAATTTATTAGTGAGCAGGGATAAGGCTCTGTTCCCCCTAGAGCAGAACACTGACTTTTTCATTCATTCTCCACGATCAGTAAACAGACAACGGTTCCTGTTTTATAAATAGGAGCCGTTCACACTTGTCAGGCTGCAATGGATCCACTAGATCCATTGGAGTATGCGGACTGCACTTCTGTGCAGTCCGCGATAATCCTAGGCAGGCAGATGTGTTCCTCCATATCACCTCCTCTGCACTTTGCCATTCACCATCATCCAGGCTTACTACTACATTGTTAGAACAAGTAGTCTGGCCTATATTGTTCTTCCTCCGATGTGGTTACTGCTGATTGATCCACTCTCAGGAGCTAAATCAGGGGACAGCATGCAAGCTGTGCTTCAGTGTGACAAGTACATTTGACTTATGATAAAGGTATACTGCCCACCACTTAGCTTGTGTACACTGTTTACATTTACTTATCATGCTAACTGGAGAGATACGCAAAGAGCGCACTTCTCCTGCGTAGACTGGAGCCGACTGACGAAAGTGACGGGACTCTGTTCCCGAAGCTGTGGGCAGCAGAGGATGGCGGCGTCGGAGCGATCCGAGCGGACGGGACTGGAGGAAGCCCCAGGTATGTATAAATCTTTTTATTTCAATCTGCTTTGGTACACTTTAAGCTAGGTGCACCAAATCACAGCTTCCATTCAGCGTTAGTGGCCTCCATACTAACCTCTTGAATTTTCTGTTTCTCTTGCATTCTGCGCAGTGCCACTTCTTCTCTTTGCTTGTTCAGTTCTTCCAGCCACCTCTTTTGCTGTTGCCGTTTGACAGCACTAAATGGATGATCTAATGGAGTGGCTTCCTGCAACATATACGCAATAAGCTATTAAACGTAATTAACATCAAATCAGACAATTTGCATTATCAAATAAAAATGGGGTTCATTCACAAAAATTTGCTTTTGAATTTTCCCACGGTCTGGTTTCCATTGCAAGAGCTTTTTAAGCGCTAGTGATTTAAAAAGCTCTTGCAATGCTATGGGTGATTTTCATAAAATCACATTGCTCAGGTGAGAACACACACATAGCATTACATTAGCAAGAGCTTTTAAAGTCACAAGCGCTTAGAAAAACTCTTGCCGTGTGAACCAGCCTTTACTAGAAGTAGAGCTAAATCATGAAATAAACAAATAAGGAGAGACAATCATTAATGAAGACAGGTATTGAGAAGTAATTTATGAGTAATGGCAGATAAGATATAATAAGGTAATTTAATTCATGAAATACGTTTTGCCAAACAAGCCCATTCTGTTCATTACTAGCACCTACAGACAGTGGGTGGAGCTTCAGATCAGTCATGATCATTATTCTCTGGTTTTCCATCCAGATGTACATATTCAACACCATGGGAAGCTGCCTGGGCCACTCGATCAGTTATTCCCAGCTGGCAATGGCACATAGCAAGCGAGGCTTGCTCATAATACACTATCTCATGTGAGGTAAACCTCACATACAAAGAGAGACAGTTCGTAACATGGCTATGGGCTCTGTAAGGTGCTCAAGAAGAGGTCAATGCTATATAAATACACAGTAAAAATTGTTATATATTACCTTAGACATGCAGTAAGGTGCAGTACCCACCAGAGCTAATTGCAGTATTGCTGGGTAAACCCCATTATTTCTAAAGGACTTCTCTCCAAAAACAATCACCAGTCACAGGTAAATTGCAATCCAAAATGCATATTCAGGACTTAACAGTATATTTAAAGAGACACTGAAGCGGAAAAAAAAAATATGATATAGTGAATTGGTTGTGTACTATGAATAATTACTAGAAGATTAGCAGCAAAGAAAATATTCTCATACTTTTATTTTCAGGTATATAGTGTTTTTTCTAACATTGCATCATTCTATAATATGTGCAGATTACACAACACTCAGCATTCAAAATGAGTCTTTCAGAGCAGTCTGTGAAGTAATGACCTCTCCTCTAGCAGAGGAAAAGTAAATAGTTCACTTACAGTTGAGATAATAAAAGTCAGATAACAGCCCTCTCCATGACTAGACTAAGGGCCTTTTTCCACTAGCCTGCGATTTGCTTCTGACTGCAAATTGCAAGGTACATTAAACTAATGGAAACTGCAGCAGCAATTTCCATTAGTGCGATCCGATTGCGATGCGATTTTGGTCAAAGCGCAATCGTCGTCCTGCTGCGTTTTGTATGCGATTGAGCTGGACTATAATGAGTATAGTAGCTCAATCGCAATCGCAATTGCATGGTGGAAATTGAAATGCGATTGCGATCATAATCGCGATCGCATTTCATAGTGGAAAAGAGCCCTTAGTCGGAGAGCAAATGGCTTGTTTGCATAGAGATAACAACTGGAGTTTCTTAACTCTTCCTGTACTGGAAACAATTAGACTGATGTATTTGATCTTAATGTTTTATTTCTTAGCTGTACTACACATACAAATCATAATATCATAATTTTTTTTTCGCTTCAGTGTCTCTTTAAAGTGGATATTTGTGTCAACTCAAACAAGATGAAAAAACACCCCAAAAATGATAAAATGAATTAAAAACAATAAAACAACGTTTGAATTGGCTTTCCTCAATGATGACAAATTCATATAAAAATGAACTTTATTAGCACTTAGCCAGTGCTATTAAAAGTTAAAGATCAATATCAAACCTTATTTTGTTTTTAATTAATTTTATCATTTTCTGGGTGCCTTTTGTTTGTGCATTGTAGACCAGAACCTCCCCCAGCCCCCCCCCCCTTCCCCCAGCTCAAGGTAGGGGATACCCTTGGACCTAATTTATGGCCCCCTGGGGCTGTTTCTTCGAAAAGCGTGACCATCTCCGGCTAGCCTGGACCCCCGAGTGGAGTCGGGTTTATGGAGCTCCACCAGCCAGTGGTTTATTGCCCTTTTGCAACCTCCCTTTGTGAGTGCCCTCTGTTTATATTATTTTGCTTCACCTATCATTTGTAACATACTGCACCATTTGGGCTCCCAGCGTCTGATTTTTTTCATTCGAGGATGACTGTTCACCCTCTACTTTGTCTACTCTGTTTCCTATGTGCAACGGCTCAATTTTTGCCCCAGTTCTTATACAGTAAACCATCTTCTAGGAGTACAGAGTTCTGTAAGGTCTGCTCTTCTCTTACACACCCCCACAATGAAAGCACTCCGGATTGCAGAAGGGAGCTCAGGAGAGCTAAAACTCGATGCTCTTCCAACAGGAGAGGAGTCGGCTGTCTCTGTGCCAGGGGACGTCTTAAACATGGATTCTGGAGTATCGTAATCATTCAGAGGAGTGTTCTAAAAAACAAGCATGATTTATGAGCTATGCAATCTGCATATTTTCAAGTATTATTAACTAAACATCCTTTTAGCTTTAAAGTGGTTATCATATTTCTACTTCATCATGTGTCCCTGTTGAAGAGACGTCTTTCCACCTTCAGCCTGTTATACCTGTGAAAAGGATTGGAAATAACTGAAAATGTCTTCAACAGGGACACTGTCCGTAAATAAAATCTAACATTTTTGAACCACCCAAAAAAGTTTTGAGTGGAATTATATTTTGCCTTGTATAACTTTGTTCTATGTTGTATAACCTTGTTGCGTCTGTCATTCTTGTATCATTGTATATATTTATTGTTCAGCGCTGCGTAATATGTTGGCGCTTTATAAATATAATAAATAATAATTATAAACTGCATTTACTTTTACTATAAAAGATGTCCGTTAATAATTCATAAGGCCAGGTGTCATGAACAACTTTAAAAAAAAAAAGCTAGGTTCCCTAAAAATATACCAGTTTACGCCACTACCAGGACTGGCCCTGTTCACGCCACTACCAGGACTAGCTCTACTCACCCCACTTCTAAGATTGGCCCTGTTCGCATTCAAGGCACTACTAAACTGGCCCTGTTCGCATTCAAGGCACAACGAGACTGGCCCTGTTTGTGCCACAACGAGACTGGCCCTATTTGCGCCACAACGAGACTGGCCCTGTTTGCGCCACAACGAGACTGGCCCTGTTTGCGCCACAACGAGACTGGCCCTGTTTGCGCCACAACGAGACTGGCCCTGTTTGCGCCACAACTAGACTGGCCCTGTTTGCGCCACAACTAGACTGGCCCTGTTTGCGCCACAACTAGACTGGCCCTGTTTGCGCCACAACTAGACTGGCCCTGTTTGCGCCACAACTAGACTGGCCCTGTTTGCGCCACAACTAGACTGGCCCTGTTCACAATCACAGCTAGATTGGCCCTGTTCACAATCACAGCACTACTAAACTGGCCCTGTTTACATTTATGGCACTACTAGCAGTGTTATTTGAATTCAGCATAGCCGATTTGAAAGACCCAAATACTCCCAATGTCCGCTGTTAAGCCCTGCAGAAGCAGACAGGGTCAGGAGGAGTTTATTGGCTTGCCAGTCACATGTTTCACATGAGTCCTACGCTTCCTCCTTCCAAATAGGAAAGGAGGAAGCATCTGAGTCACGTGAAACACAAGGAGA